>NC_056747.1:101772633-101960133 GCF_019279795.1 Protopterus annectens
CATCTCTTAGTAAATATTGCAAAAACCCATAAGAAACTTGGCATGCTTTACCGCCACAACCATTACATCTCTTCTTCCACCAGGCTTGTTCTCACTACCACTTACCTTATCCCCTCCCCTCTTATATGGCACCTGCATCCTTACTAGTCTGCAATCTTCCCTCAAATCAAAACTCTCCTTGTTACTATAACATTTCAAAATTTGCAACAGGCCACAGATCCTCTACTCATCACTGCATTTCCCTACATCAACTAAACTGGCTTGAGCTCCCCAATTAACTTACCTATATTTGACTTATCCAAGCACACAAACTTATTTTCAGCCTCACTCTCTGCCCATCTCTTGCCACTACCTTCCAAATGCATCTCCCTGTCAGGCCTCTAAGATCAAACTTCCAAAATTTAATAGAAGTACATAAACCTGCCCACCCAGCAGGCAAACATCTTCTATCATTCTCGCTAGCACACCACTGGAATGCTCTCCTGCCTCTCATCCAGACCACCAACAGTCTCTCTGCCTTTAAAACCTTGCTCCACTCACACCTAACTACACAATGGGAATGTTCTTGCTCCCATCCTACATAACTTCCCTGACTACAGTTACTCTCTAAGCTAAATTATCCATAAACAACCACCTACAGTCTTAGAATGCCTAGCAACAAATTATAAGCATTATCATATTCTCTGGAACTTACATTTGTCTGTAATGAATTTTTTCTTAAATGCATACTTTGTATTTTCCTAATTCTAATGTACTTGCAACTTTTGTAATCTTGCAAATTGTAATATTTGTACTTCTTCAGGAGCTTTTCTCCCCAGGACTCTATTGAATGTGGGCTCCTTGTGGCCCAATGGACTACCCTGGCAAACAAACTGCAAATAAGTAAATAAATAAATATACAGGAAGAATAAAGATTGTGCTGAATCATTGTGTCCCAAGCAGTCAAAATTAGTTTGCAGAGGCAGTAAGATCTGGCGCTTTCCTGCTTGTTTATGTGCAACGTAACAGTGGTGTTGCCTGTGTAAATACAACTGAAATTCGGAAGTCCAGACATCATGCAGAAACTGACAGGCTAAGTTAAGCACCTTCATTTCTTTTGGTAACCAAAGTCTTGGACTGTGATGTTCTGGGAACAAGCTCCCCATGCAACACCTGAAGCATCCATGAAACTTTCTTGGCAAAGGGAAAGAAATAGAAAGTGCACCCCTAGTTGAGTGAAGTCTCGTTGATCCATCAAAGAAAGTCCTTCATTGATGAACAACAGAATAATTAGGAACACTAACATGTGGCAATGCTGAGTCCAAATGGACTAAGTACCACTGAATCTTCCTCATGTGGAGTCTGACATAAGGTATTATGAGTATAACTGATGCTACGCATCTTAAGGCTCTCAATCTCTCATGTTGAGGACTCGTTCATGGGATGCAGGTTTTGAAAGTAATCTGAGGGGGAAGAGAAGCTTATCTGCAAGAAGAAAAGCTATCGTTGACCAGTGAGTTTGCACCCTAGAAAATTTTATCTGGGGAAGGAATTGAGCAAGACCTTTTTAGGTTCTAACTTAACCCCAGATTGTTCCAAAGATTCATAACAAAATCAAAATCTGCTAATAGAATCTCTTGAGAAGGAGCCTGAATGACGAGATTATCCAGAAAGGAAAAGATCTGAATTCCTTGAAGTCTGCAGAAGGCAATGACAGGAACTAAGCACTTTATGAATACACCTGGGGCAGTTGAAAAAATAACATGTAAAGCAGAAAAGTGAAAGTGATGTGAAGAGACGAAACTAAGAATTTTCTGCATGTTAGATGAATAAGAGTATGAAGATAATCAACCTTTAAATCCAATGTCACTAAAAAGGATTGTGGAAGACTCACTGGAAGTAAGGCATGCAGAGTCAACAACTTGAAATTTGGAATTTGGACAAAGATGTTGAGTACAGAAAGGTCCAAAATACAACATAGGAGGTTACTAGGCTATTGGCCCTGAGGCCTTTATAAGCCTAGCAGAGAGTTTAGCCCATGTTTAGACAAGTCAGCACCCAAAGTCCCTGCCCAGAGGGACACAGGTGGAATCCCAGGGGTGTATTTTCCATTTCATATCCAGTTACTCAGGTTGCATTTAAAAAAAAAAAGAGATAATGAGGTACTCTGCTCGACATGGAGAGGGAGTCTATTCCCCAGATGGGGGAGTCGCTGGGACACAAATCTGCACCCCCCCCCCAACAAGTCCTATTGATATCACAGACCAGGTTGAGGTGGCGCGTATGGGTTGCTAGAGTGGAGCTTGACTTGTGGCTATGCAACAGTCCCATCAAGGTGGGGTCTGAAATTGCTTAGTATGCCAGACAGAGGTCACCTCTGAGAATTCTGTATGAAAATGAGTAGAGGGACAGGGATTTTAGCCTATCTGTGTAGGGTAGATGTTTGAGGCCTTGGATTCTCCTGGTGGGAAACCTCTGTGGTCCCTCCAGCTACTGCATGTGCTTTCTGAGGTACATGCCGAAGGGCACGTTGTACTCAATATTTAGCCTTATAAGGGAAGAATACAGGGATGTTATGACCTCTTTGTCCCTGGATGAGATACCCTTACTTACGAGGTGGGCCATGTAGAAAGCTTTCTGTACAACAGAAGCAACATGCTGGCCAAAAGTCAGGTTGCTATCAACCTGGGTGACACAAATCCCTCACTACTGATTGTGTACTTAGGACATTGTTATTAATGTGATAATATGTGGGGACGCCACTCTCCCCAAAGGTGATGATGATGCATTTTTTTGGCATTCAGCTTGAGGCCATGTTTCTGCCAACAGTCATTTGTTTGGGTGAAACCCTCTTGAAGGACATCCACATCACTTGGGGAATTGATGACTGCTCCCAGCTTGCAGTCATCTGCAAACTTGATCAGCCATAGTCCACTGGTTTTGGGCTGCACATCAGAGAAGTATATCCCGAATAACAGAGGTCCCAAGACTGATCCCTGGGGTACACCGCTTGTTACAGGTCTACCGTTTGAAGTGGCTTCCCCTATTTTGATTAGGTGAGTTCTATCAGTGAGCCAGTTTGCTACTCATCTGGTAACATATGGATTGATGCCTAGTTGAGAGAGAGGTTATCTATTATGTCCGAGTGGAGAACAGTGTTAAAGACTTTGGTCAGGTCAAGGTAGGCGGTGTGCACAGTCTTCCCCTCGTCCATGGCTTTAGAGAGTGTCTCGAAGAAGTTGACCAGATTTAACAGACATGACCTCCCTTGATAAAGCCAAACTGTGTGGGGTCAAGTGTTTGGAGGTTGTCAATGTCCCTGTTAATGAGGTCCATAATTCATTCCATGGCCTTGCAAATCGGGTTAGTTAGGCTGATGGGTCTATAATTTCCCGGACTGGTGGACGCTCCACCTTTGTGTAAAGGGATGACAGTGGCTGTTCTCCACTCGGCTGGCACAAAGTCGGTACTCAGGCCTCCAACTGCTTTACTTTCTGTGAACCATTGAGTAAAATCCTCTTTACAGATGAACGGGCATAGATTCTATTAGACCTTCAGTGAAGAAGTCTCAAGGAAGACGGAGAGAAAAGGTAAATCTGGCTTACAGGAGGCTGGGAAAACCCCGAGAGACATGGAGGAGGAGGAACTGAAGAAATTGTGCAACCCTTCTGGAGGATGGACATAACCCATTTACATAAAGTTATGGGTTGCCAGGTTAGGAAAGATAGAAATGGCTTTTAAGACACAGGAACCTGGGAATGGCTGAGGTGGAAGATGATAGGCTTAAGAAGACTGGTTTGTCAAGAAAGGAAAGATTAGAATCTTTAGAATCCTGCTGAGACCTGCCCTAAAATCTCCTTTTATTGGACTTTACCCTTTCAAGAGGGTTTCTGTTCCTTATGAACAAGGCGTCCAAGTGAACAAGCGTAGAGTTATTTCTCTGCTACTCGGGTACAGGAGGAAGAAAGATTTTCTTAAGATCATGGACAAGCTTGCCTTTCTTCTGCAAGTTTCTGAAAAGATTTTGCAGTCAATCTAATCAAAAAAGATGGTGCGTATCCTGAGGGGAGTCCAGAAGCGTAGCTCTGACATCAAGTAAAGACTGAAGTCTAATTCATGAAGATCTGAGAAGAACAGACCCAGTAGCAACTGCTCTACAAGAGGCAGCAGAATCATCAGCTGCACTTAACAGAATGCATATCAACAAAAAAGCAGAATTAAGGAGATATGATGCAGAAGATTTATTAACAAGAGTCCTCTCTATCTAACAGGATGTTGCTAAAGTTACCTAGAATAAACAAAGTATCTGATCATATGGGTTTGGCAAATGGCAGCAGAAAAAGGATATACTTTGCTGGATCCTTTCATTCTTGCCCATCTGATATGACATGTCAAGCAGCTTGTTGGCTTCATCCCTTAAAAACGAGTGCTTTGGCTTCAAGCCTCTAAGAATTCTTTTTCCATCGTGCCCCAGTGTGCAAGATTACCACAGATCAAATTTGGCACCAAAGGAAAAAATGACCAAAGGCAGAAACGGCATAGAATGGAAACATCCCTCAGGTCTCACAAAGTGATAATTTAGAAGGGAGATGGCAGGAGGACTGTTACATCAGGCAGATGAGACTGAAAGGATCCAGAGTAATGATAATTACATCACTACCATATCATATTCCTTCTGTCTGTCTTATCTGATATTTGGGTTGGAATCCCAAGCTACAACTACTTGGATGGCATCATGACAGAAGACCCTTAGGATCATGGCTCCAAAGGAAGCTCTAGCACTTGATGTAGCATCTCATTTTTAATGTTTAGCAAAGGTATGCAAAGCAGCCCATGTAGCTGCTGCACAAATGCAATCAATGCAATCCTAAAGAAGGTAACAGAAGTGGCCACAGATCTGGTGGAATGAGCCTTAGGCTTGCAAGGTAATGAGCAATGACAGGAAAAACACACAAAAAAATGCACAAAAAAAATGCAATCTAAAAGACACCTAGAAAAGAGTGACCTGGGATACATGGGTACCCAGGTTTGTTAACTGCAAAGGAGACAGCTGATGCTCTTTTCTTAAGGCCTTAGGTCTGTGAAGGCAAAATCTCAGCTGTCTATGAACATCTAAATTATGCAGGATATATCACCTTTGGTGACATAAAAGACAGTCAAATCAATCAATCAGTTGGTCCATGTTCACCTAGGAGGCCACTTTGCGAAGAAAGAATGGACTGGTAGAGAGGGATACTCTTGCCCTTATGAAAAACTATGTAAAGTACTTCTTAAGACAGTTTTAGACAGGCTCTCTTCTGGCAGAAGTTATAATCATCAGAAAGAAGGTATTTTATGACAGAAACTTTAACTGCACCATAGACGCTGGTTTGAAGAGGTTTTGTCAAGGCTTTCGAATCAAGTTGAAGTCTCATGGAGGGAATGGTTCCCTAACTGGAGGGGAGGCCATTGAAGGAAAATACCTTTAAAGAATGCTTTGCAAAGTTTGTGAAAGTCAAAGATCAGGCCTCCAGACAAATGTGAAAGTCAGAAATAGTTGCCAAGTGAATCTTTATAGTGGAAAAGCTGGAACTAGAATTGACACAAGGTGCAGGGTTCGATTCTCATATGGGGTAATTGGCTAGGCTTAAAATGGTCCACATGGGCAATTAGCCTAGTACTAATCTATGAACCTATGAACAAAGTTGTCAAGAAGCAAAGCCCATCAATGTCCGAGGTGGATGTCCAAATAAAGCAGTGGACAGTCTGAGGTTGTGATGGTCTAGGTGAGACTTCCTGGATGGGTTGGAAAGAAGATCCTATCTGGGATCCAGAATCCGGGGGGGGTTCCCTGATATGAGCCCTGAGATGGGGAAATCAGTCCTGCCTGGTTCAAAGGCGAGTAGTCAGAATTACTGATGCATTGCATCTACTTACCTTCTGCAAGAACCTGGAAATCAGAGATTTTGTGGGGGTGGCATACACACAAGCTGGAGGCCAATGCTCAACCATAAAATTTCTCTCAAGAACTATCCCTCTAGAGAGATAAAAGCAAAGAATTTGCTGCACTCAGTGTTGGATGGGGAGGTCAATAGGTCACAACAAGGCTTGTCCCAGTGGTCGACAATCTGCTTAGTTACCTCTAAATTGAGACACTACACATGGGGCATTAGGACAGACCTGCTGAGCCGGTCTGCAAGGGAGCTGAGCGACCCAAAAATGTGTGCTGTGACAAGAAAGTGAAGCAAAGCCATCATCCACTGCCACACTCCATCACTTTCTGGAATGCAGATATGGCCTCATTCCTCCTTGATGTACCTAACCAAAACCACGGTCACATTGTCTATTTGGAAAAAAAATCACTCAGAGGGGAAGAAAGTCTTGCAGTTCTTGCAACTCTAGGAGGAGGACTGCCACATCTCTAGGACACTGATGCAAAAGTTGGCCTCCTCTTGACTATAATCCTAGGAACATACTCCCCTTTGTAATGCCACCCCCACCTCAAGGAAAAGACATCCATGGTGGCTACCCTAATAGAAGAGTCTGAGGGCCAAGACACAGTGACCTTCATACAAACAATTTAGTCCAGAGGTCTTTCCCATGGCATGCATACTGCTGCCCATCCACCAGAGTAAATCCTACCTAGATATCAACTCTAGGTAGAGTGGATAATATTACTTTGATCTGATGTTGTCAGTTTTCACTTTATCCTCGACAAATGAATTTGGTTCAGAGCCTCAGAACCACTTCGGCTATTACTACAGCCCATAAAAAAGTCAAAAACTCTCGAGCCTAACCCTTACCCACAATGCTCCTCTCCTATTTACTAAACAAAAAACAGCACAGGCTAATGGTACAAACAAGTAATTTAATACAGTTCGGTCCATATTTAACTGGGTTATACTAGTTTATGCCCTAAAATAAACTAAAAGTTATCTCCTCAAATTCTTTAACTTTAAAACGCAAGCTATAGAGCATGCATCATTTAGCCCAGGATATTTGAAAGCATCTAGTTTAAGCTGCCACAACAGCTCATGCTGCTCCAGCCATAAAGAGAATGGCCCACCCTTTATATGGTTAGAGATCTGATCGATTGCTCTAAAGGAAAATATATGTCCAGGATTATTAAGGACGTGTTTGGCTTAAGCATTCTCAGGTTTTAAATTTCTTATAGTATACTGATACTCATATATTCGTTCCCCAGGTTTCATGTTGGTCTCATGACAGGAATTACATTTAACTAAATAAACACAACCTTTAGAGTTACAACTATATCTCCCATGGCAAGAAAAGTTCATGTTGTTCACCTGGTAGAGTCCAGTGTCAATAAACTTGCAAAAAGGGCAAGCTTCGTACTTAAACATACCCTTTGTTCTCAGTATTTGGGACGTATTACTTCCTAATAAAAAGAGACATGGAGGAGCTCTCCAATCTTGTAGCCCAGGCAGGTATGACCCTAGCCCTGAGTAGCATCCTGCCATCACCCAGAATGATACCATCAACTTCAACAATTGGCTAAGCTTCTGGTGTCATTCTAAGGGGATACAGTATCCGTCTGCCTGAGATGACATGATCGACAGACCACGATGCATTGCCAGAGATGGCCTGCACCTGTTGCCCTTGGGATTCCAGATACTGGCTAAGGCTCTTGCCACCCCTATAGTGCCTTTTTTAGGCAAGGTTCAAATGACAAATTCACCACCGTAACAGGTACAAGCAAGAAAATCAGAGGGTAATCCTACTAAATGCTAGAAGTCTAAACCTCAAAATCCACTCACTCGAGGCACTCCTTAAAATGGAGAACATCGACATCTGTGAAGTGACAGAGACCTGGCTCAAGGCTCCAGATAGCACCCCTGCATTACCAGGCTATAATTCATACCACACCTTTCGGCCACCTAACCTGGACTGAAACATTAAAGGCAGAGGCGTGTCCATATTCATTAAGGATATCCACACCTTCAGGCTAGTTGCTCAGCATAATGAATATGAGATTATCCAAGTGCAACTAACTCTGGGCAAGACCACAATCCAAACTGTAGCTTGCAACAGATGCCCCACCATGCCCCAGGATTCCCACTCCTCAATTCTTGATAGGTTGTATCCTAATGTTTTCCAGTGTAACACCCTAATAATGGGAGATTTCAACTACCCCACCATTAACAGGGAAAACTTCTAGTGTACCCACTCTTTTGCTAAACGTTTTCTGGAATTCATAAATTCCAATGCCCTGGATTAACTTATCCACACTCCCACCAGGGGCAGCAATATCCTAGACCTGGTCATTACCAACATGGGCGACCAGTGTTCCACACCAGAGGTCAATTCTTCGTTGCCACCCCAACCCCCCATTAGGGAAACCACCATAAAAAATTTCTCCAAAGCCAACTTCACGCTTCTTAAGACAGAAGTGGCAAACTTCACAACACCCATGCAGATGGACTATAGGGGTACGATAGCTGAATTCTACACAAATGCACTTTATAAGCACTTACACAAGTGCATGGATTGTGCTATCCCCCAAAAAAAGGAAGCCAATCTGGTGGTCCCCTGCCATAAACTCTACAACAGAAGAAAGAAACTACTGCAAAAAAAAACAAAAAAAAAAAATCACATGATTGGAGAAACTCCCTGGTCAGCCTCAGTAAGAAGCTGAGATCCCTCAAAATCCTCCAAAGCTAGTTATGAAAACAAAATCGCCACTGTTTCTAAAGACCACCACAAAGCACTCTATAGCTATGTCAAGAATCTCAATTGCAACACTCAGATCTGCTCTGAGTTACAGCACAATGGCACTAAATATACAGAACCAACTGATATTGCCAACATCCAGGCAGATAGGTTCAGTGCTAACTTTAACCTCCCTCTCACCCCCTAAAGGGCCCATCTCTATACCGGAAGAATGCAAAGTTCCTGTAATCACGGCTGCACAGGTAACAACCACACTCTCCAAAGCCAAGAACACAGCATCCATGGGACCTGACAACATCCCAGGCACCATTCTACACGAACAACAGAACGAACTGGCATCCCACCTAAATACCATGTTCAATCATAGCCTCACCTCAGGCTTTGTGCCCACTGAATGGTGCACAGTGACGGTTATCCCACTCCACAAAGGGGGATCCACCACGGACCCTGGGAACTACTGCCCCATGAGCCTGACGAGCCTGGTCTGCAAGGCCATGGAACGTATCATCATGGAACTTATAAACAAAGACACTGGTAATCTCAAAACTCTGGACCCCACCCAGTTCAAGTTTGTAAAAGGCAGATCATGTCTCCTAAACCTAATAGATTTCTTTGAAGCAGTCACCAAAGCCGTAAATGAGGGTAAGGTGGTTCACACAGCCTATCTAGATCTCGCCAAGGCTTTCAACACCATACCCCACTCTGGAATTATAGATAAACTCACTAAAACTAGGCATAAATCCCTATGTCACAAGATGGGTTGCCAACTGGCTCACAGACAGAACCCACACTGTGAAAGCAGCAGACTCCAAATCCTACTTCAGACCAGTGACAAGTGGAGTACCACAGGGTTCAGTCCTGGGTCCTCCCCTGTTTAGTATCTACTTCTCTGAAATACAGGCTAACACAGAAGGTCTTTGGCTAATGAAGTTCGCAAACTAGGAACCATAATCAAAACTCCTAACGATGTGGACATCCTACAAAAGGGCCTCACTGAAACAGATGCCTGGTGTCAAAGCCATGGCCTCAAGCTCAATGCCAAAAAGTGCACTGTCATCCCTTTTGGTAAAAACTCTGTACCTATGAACTACCACATAGGCGGTAGTCTACTTAACACCGAAAGTGTGATAAGAGACCTTGGGACACAGATGGATAGTAGTCTCTCCTTTGATAATCACATCACCACAGTAGTCAGAAAATCCTTCTATGTGGCACACCTCATCACAAAAGGTTTCCCATCCAGGAAAAAAAAAAAAAAAAAAAAAGAGGTAATTGTTCCCCTCTACTCACCACTCAGAGACATTATAGAATACAATGCCCCTTTTGGTATGTACCTCACAAGACATCTACAACAACTGGAAAGACCGCAGAAATACCTCACAAAGAGGATTACCGGCCTCAAACAGATGCCCTACGCAGACAGTCTCAAAAAACTCCAGCTTTACTCTGTCACTTATCGACTACTCAGAGGTAATCTCTGCCTAACATACACAGCTATGTCAAACCCAGAGCTGTTGGACATGTTCCACTTAAAGAAATCCCAATCCCTCCAAGCTACACACTCTAGGGACCTAAACCTTGTCACCACAATAAATAGAACATGCTGGAGGGATAGATTCCTGTCCCAAAGACTTCCCATACTCTGGAATAAACTACCTATCTATATCAAACAAAGCTCCTCATTAGCACTCTTCAAGAAAAATCTTGATGATTGGATGGGAAATAGGAAATTCACCCCGGGGATCACTTCTGTGGCTCTGCTTGACAGGGCCACAGGAAAATCATTTTCTTGGGTGGTGAAAGCCAGGATACCTTTTTGGCTAGGCTTATATAGGCCCTAGGACCAACAGCCAAGTACCTACCTATGAACCTACAAAAATGTATTTCAAATTACAACCTCTTCTAAAAACAACTGTGGGTGTTAAAGGTAATCGCTTCCTTACACTTTCATCTGCTATGATAAGGTTCCAATTCCTCTCTAAGATATTCTTAATATAACAGTCACTACTAAAAGTTGCAATAAAGGTGAGGGAAAAATCAGTACAAAATTTATTATTATTATCCTCTGACCTGGTCAGGTCCAACCTATTTGAACTGTTTAAATACAGACCCTCATCCACTTCTGAGCTATTTAAAATAGTTTTGAAATGTCGTGAATTCCTTTTAGAGGTTACTTCACTTATTAAATCATCAATAAAATAATCAGGGTAGCCACGATTCAAAAACAGATTTCTTAAAAAATTACACTCATCCATAAAATCAGTTAGAAATCATTCTGACTGCCATGACACGTTGACCTTTCACTACAGATTTTTTCTGATGTAAGGGGTAGGAACTAGATAAGTGAAGGAATGAATTAGAATAAAGTATCCTTCCTATAAATGGTAGCCACATATTTCTGTCTAGTCTGATCCTTCTGTAGTAGCACATCCAAATAAGCTATTTATCAATATGGAAACAGCTAGTGAAACGTAAATAAAAATCAGTTGTGCAATTGATGTATTGCAAAAACTTATTAAAAATGTCAGATTATCCTTTAAATATTAGGAAAATATCGTCCAGGTATCGGGTATAATAAATTATATATTCTGAATACGTGCTATTTAAAACAAATTTCTTCTCCCAGAAACTCAACTAAATTGGCGAAGCTTGCCCCGCAGGGTGACCCCTTTTGCCACCCCTTTCTTTTGACTATAAAAGGAATTCTCATAAATGAAAAAGTTATTCCTAAGAATTATGTCCAAAAATTCTTGGACTAACCAAAGTTCTTCATGGTCAATACCTTTACTTAAGACATCAGTTAACCAATCTATACCTAGCTCATGTGGTATCACAGTAATAAAGCTTTTACATCTATTGTTGCAAAATTGTGTGTTTCGTTATAATCCAAGCTGTTAACTTTCTCCAAAGACCACCAAAAGTCCTTGCAAATTTGGACTTCTTTAGTTACAAACTTTTTTAATATATAGAATCCAACAGTTTTAAATTATTTGAGATGTTAAAACACAACTTGGGCTTCACTAGGTCTAGCTTCCTCTGTTGTGCTAAAACTTTGAGGTGAGGTGCTTGTAACCAATTATTTATATTCAGTTCATTTATAAGAACATCTCTATAAGAAGACCGGTCATGTGTTGCATTACCGCCATTGACATCACCTGATGCAGTTGGTGTCTCCAAGTTCACATTGGAATTCTCCATTCCGTGGACAGGACCCAAGATATTCATCGTTGATGAAGGAGGGTTCATAGTTGGTGCATTGGATGTGGAGGGGTGTTGAATAACCCCTAAACTAGTGGAAGGTGCTTCAAAGTTCTTTCCAATAGTTGTTGCCAGTTCATCCACTTTCTTAGCAAAATTGTCAAGTAAACAGGTCAGTTTCCCAATTTGCTGGCTGGTATCCATACTAATGGATTAATCTGGTAATAATGATGGTGTACCAAATTCCAAGCCGGTAGCCATTCAAACCAACCAAACCACCTCGAAAATAAACAAAGTACAAACTCTGAACTAAAAAACAAAAAACGGCTCAAGCTAATGGTACATTTAAAAACAAGTTCAGTCCATATTTAACCGGTTTATACCAGTTTATGCCCTAAAAATAAACAAAGTTATCTCAAATTCTTTAACTTTAAAATGCAAGCTATAGAGCATGCATAATTTAGCCCAGGATATTTGAAAGCATCTAGTTTAAACTGCCACAGCCATAAAGAGCCATGACATCTCTCCCAGTGTGTACCATTACTGCATCTCAATACACCTCTACCAGTGTGTACCATTACTACATCTCATTACACCTCTACCAGTGTATAACATTATTACTTTTCATTACACCTCTCCAATTGCATAACTTTACTTCTCCTTACACACCTATCAGTGTATAATTTTATTACTTCTCATTACACCTTCTCTTAGTTTATAATGTTAATACTTCCAATGTATAACATTACCTCTCCTATTTACCTCAGGTCGAGTTTGCTGAAAGACAGACAGAGAAAAAACTCCAAAAGTTTCACAGAGACCATATAACAAGAACCATAAGTGACACGTGTCCATTATTTGTTCCACCAAAAAACTTCAAAGGCCAGGGAAAGGTAGTAGGGGAGTTGAGGATACATGAAAATGGACAACACAGATAGAACGTTATGATGAGTACATAACTTCTTTATCTGATGATGTCAATTTTCATTTTGTCCTTAACATATGGGACAGAATCCCCAGCTACCTTTAACCTCAAGGAAGCACATTCCTGAGCAGCACTGAACCAAATGACACTCTGCCCCTGGAGACCAAATCCAATTTGTAATGAGTAATATAGGTATGAGGGGAAGCCCAAGTTGCTGCTGCGCAGATATCATCCACTGAAGCTCTAGACTGAAAAACTGCTGATGTAGCTACAGGTCTTGTAGAATGTGCCTTTAAAGGTCTAGGCAACTTAATTTATTTTTTCTGTAGATAAAAGAAAGACACTCTGAGCCATCTGGCTAGCGTCACTTTGCTGACCGGTTGGCCAAGTCTTGTAGATGAAAATGACACAAAATAGTGGTTGGATTTTCTTAAATTCTTAGTTCTGTGTAGACAGAAATGCAATTGTCTGTGAATATCTAATAAATGTAAGCAGTATTCACCTTTGTTACTAAAATTTGGAAAAAAATACTGGTAAATTAATAGTCTGGATTGACACTGGTCTCTGACACCACCTTAGGCAAGAAGGAAGGATTGGTTCTCGGTGAGACTATGGAAAATCAGGCAAGGAGGTTTACATGATGATAAAGCTATTTCTGAAATCCTTCTGGCTGAAGCTATTGCCACTAAAAATAAAGTTTTTCAGGATATCAAAATTCAGATCCCATTCAGCTGAAGGGTGAAAATGAGGTTGAACAATAGCCTGTAGCACTAAGTTGAGATCTTCAGGGTGAAGTAGGATCTTTGTAATGGGGTTTTAGCAAAAGGATTCCTTTTAAGAAGGCCTTGCGAAGCTTATAAAAAGCCAAAGAGGATTCTTTAAAAAAAATTATGGATATCTGAAACAGCAGCTAAGTGAATAGTTGCAGTACAGTGGGAAGCGCCTGGTTTAAAAAGTGAAGCTAAAAATTCTAGGACTTTATCGAACAGTGCTGAAAAAGGGTCAATATTTTTATCACGGGCTGAAAAGGTAAACCTCCTCCATTTCCTAGCATACAGCTTACGAGTAGCTGGCTTGTGAGAGGCTAAGAGTATATGATGTACCAGGGAAGACAGTGAGGGATGCCTGACTATTAATGGAACTGGAGAAACCAAGTGGTCAGCTTGAGGTTCACAATGTTCGGATGGCTTAATCCCTCTGGATGACACAGAAGGTCTGGAGCTGGGTCCAGAATTCAAGGTTGTTCAGTCAGATAAGGCCAGAGAAAGAGGAACCTTACTTGTCGAGGCCAATAAGCTGCAATGAGGATTCCCTTTCAGCCAGATTGCTTTCTGTAGGAATTTGGGGATTTGTGGAATTGGGGAAAGGCATTCTGCAGTCTGGAGGGCCAAATGTGGAGAACAGCATCTCTCAGGGACTCCCCCGGGGGGGGGGGGGTCAAGCCAAACTAGTTGCTGCAGTTGTTGTTTAGGGGAGAGGCAAATAGGTCACAGCAAGGCTGACTCCAATGATGGAAAATTCTTCACTTTTGGACTGAGAGACCACTTGTGAGGCAGGAGAATACACCTGCTTAGTTTGTCCGCTATCATACTGGAACTCCTCGGGATGTGCATCACTATCAGAAAGCGGTTGGAAGAAATCTCCCACTGCCGCAATCTGAGACCATCTCGACAAAGGGGGTAGAATCTGCCCCCCCCCCATTTTTTGATGTACCAAACCAGCGACATACTGTCCATTTGAATCACAATTGTTCCAAAAGGAACAGCAGTCTGAAATGCTTGCAATGTTAAAAGCATTGCCCTTAGCTCCAGTACATAGACATGCAAGTTGGCCTTTGTGGGAGAACAAGTGTCTTGGACAGTCTTGCCCAGACAATGCCCCCCACCACTTCTGGGAGGCATCTGTGGTCACTATGCCTTGCGGTTGTGATGGGATAAAGAGACGGCCAAGAAGAACATGTTCAGAATGCATCCACCAATCTAAATCTTTTCTGCTAAGACTGGTGATCAAAATCAGGTCTGACATGGCTTGGTGCAACACTGACCATAGAGACGCTAGCAAATACTGTAGCATCCTCATGTGGTATCTTGCTAAAGAAATACAGTTACAGCTGCAGCCATGGAGCCCAGAGCTTGGAAGACTAGGCGAGAGGGCACTTTTTTGTTGCAGATTATAGAAAATCAGAATTTGGGTACAGAAGCTAATCTCACATGGGGAAGAAAAGCTTATCGAAGTTTGAGCATCTAGAATGGCTCCTATAAACTAAATTTTAAGCTGGGATCAAGTTCTAGTTTTCGTAATTTACAGTTACTCCTAGATAAGAGCAAACATGAAGTACATGTTTTCTTGCTTCTATCAACTGATGTCCAGTCGGAGCGGTAATGAGCCAATCGTCTAGATAAGGAAACACTCCGAATCCCCACAGTCTCAAGTGAACTGCTACTATTGCCATACACCCTGGGGGCTGTGGTGAGACCAAAGGTCAGAACTCTGAATTCAAAGTGATTGGGTCCCAGCTGGAAGTAGAGGAATCTTCTGGATTGTTTGTCCATCCTTATATGGTAACATGCATCCTGAAGATCTATTGAGCACATCCAATCATCTTTTCCAAGAATGGACTGTGCCATGACCATCTGGAATTTGGCCTGGCGAATTGATTTGTTCAGTACACAAATCCAAAATTGGTCTCCACTCCACTGTCTGTTTTGGCACTAAAAAGAATCTTGAGTAAATTCCAGACTTTCTCTGGTCTGGTGGGACTCCCAGGATGACCCTTTCTAGCAGTAGATTTCTAGAACTGCTTGTTCCCTCTGACTGGGTGGAACATCAGGGATTTTCTTGCATGTGGGAAGAGGAAAAGAATAGGGAATTGTACAGCCTCTGGATATAACCCTCTGCACCCAGGCACCTAATGTTATTTGTGGCCAGGCATTTTGGTGCAGGGATAAGCATCCCCAACTGCCTCCAGAAAAGAATCCCTGAAACCCTGACTTTGTGGGCCACCTCTGCCGTGCGGGCAGCGTCCTCCACTGAAGTACCCCCCCTGCCCCTGGGGGAACTACCTCCACATGTGTCCTGAAAAGGCCCTTGGGACGTTTTGAACCATATTTTTCCATTGCTTCTCTGATTCTTTGAGAATGGTCATTGAGGAGTGGAAGTACGCTCACAACAGTAAGCGTATTTCCATCTTTCTTACACCTGGATAAAGTTTCTCTAATTTTTGGACCAAACAGGGATGATCCGACAAAGGGTGCATTGACGAATGAAGACTTAAATGGCTCCGCAAAGTCACATAGGTGCATCCAGGCATGTCTCCTAATGGCAATACCTGAACCCGCTGCTCTGGTAGTCCCTTCAGTTGCATGAGCAATGAGCCTCAAGGATGAATTGGACAGACTCCAGGGTAGCCAACTGGGAAACTACCTTTTGTTTGGACATCCTCAGAAATGGTTTCTGTGAGGGTATCTGATAACTCCTTGACCAGATCCCTCTGAAGTCTGGTGAAACGTACCAAGAAATTCAAGGACCTTAAGGCAAAGGTCGAAGCACAGACCCACTTCCCAAACCTATCCATCGCCCAAGACTCTCTGTTGGGAGGATGGGTAGAGGATATCTCTTCGGCCAGTTCCTTCTTTGTGGCTGCTGCCACGGCCAGTTCCTTCTTTGTGGCTGCTGCCACGACCATGGCATAAACAGCTAATCCTTTGGCCCAGTATTGTTTGTCTTCAAGTGTGGACAGAATTTTGTCAGGTCTCCTGGGGATAGGTTCAATAGTGTCAGGGGCCTGCCACACCAGCACAGAGATCAACTGAATGAACTCATCATGGGGTGGGGGTCACCTGCAAGCCTTCGACACTTGACCTTCTAACTCCTTGGAAAAGAGATTCTGGGACTTCCAGTCATCCCTCTGTTTCACCTTGGGGATCCCTCTCCTTCACTGAAGTCGGGGTCTTTGGTGATAGATTCCTCTGGGGACTCCAAGTGCTTCCTCTTGCACTTTTCTTCTCAGGAACCTCCTCAGTGGGGTGATCTGGGGAGGTATCAAAAGAGGAGAGAACTGTTATCCAAGACTCCTGCAGTCTTGGCACTTGCTGACTCAGTGGAAGTGCAGGATGAATATCTGGGCGTGAGGAAGAAAGCGACACTTGACTCCAAAGTGAAAGGAGCAGACTGACTGCAGCAGTCAGACCTCTCTCCTTGGCCTTGAAAGCTAGCCCCCGAAGAGGGAAGGGAGCCCAGAATAGAGAAAGACGGCCTTGGAACAGTGCTCACTCCCCTGTCCAAGGAGACATCCTCCGAGACCAAAGCTGATCCATAACGAAGCCCCAAGGTGCAGATACGGTTCTGAAAAGTAAATTGTCGACTCACTCCCCCCAGAGCTGGCAGGAGACTTGGCCCAGAGAGACCTCCAAATCTGAAGGGACCAAAGACGTCTGAGCAAGAACCAGTTCTGAAGACAGGGATAGCTCTGAAACTGATGCAGTCGGTGCCGGACCTTTGGAGCCAAGAACTCCAATGCTTCTGAAGAAGTCAGATGAGGGAAACCTGGAGGGCTAAAGGAAAAATTAGCTCCCATACCCGAAGGGGCTGGGGTCAAAGAGGTACCCTGCAACCCTCTCGTCCAGTGTATCTTATTCATCAGCCTCTCCACATCTTCTTCAGTTAAGCTCTTGGTGGAATGGACAGAAAGGGTGGAGGGCGATTTTGGATTTTCCAGAAAGAGGGAGGGCAGCCTTCCTGAAAGGGGCCAATAGAAGGTGAATATGATGTCCTCGGAAGATCCATAATGGATGGCTCATCCATTTGTTTACTTGGTGTCAAAACAGTCGATAATGGAAGAGATGTCTGCACGAAAAATTCTGGTGTCAAGAAATCAAAATGCTAGGTGCCCAAGACTTTTTCTGATCCGATAAACTAGTTTCTATAGGTCCTTTTGGGACCAAAGTTTTAGTAGAGGAGTTGGTCAGTTCCAAGGATTCTATAGGAATCAAACACTTAGCCTTTTTTGAGGACACTGCTGACGGACTGGAAGGCACCGATAGGCTTCTCTTTTTTGTTTTTTTTTCCATAACTTTGGAAGATGAAGATGAGGAAGAAGACACATCACCAGTCTTACTCTTGGCTTTGTCAGCAGCAAATAAGGCCTCACTGAAGGCTGATGGAAGCATACCCTGCGTCTGACACAGGAATTTTGTGCCTGCATTTCTGGCAGTTTATGAAACCAGTGACTTTAGATTTATCTGCTATTCTGTGAATATTTCTAAAGTTTGTAAATAACTGGCAACCACAGAACAGTTATATAAACCACACACACACACACACACACACACACACACACACACACACACACACACACACACACACACACACACACACACACACAAAGCCTCAGAAACAGCAACAAAATTCACTGAAGAAAGAAGTAGTTTTTAATAGAAAAAGAAATAGCACGAAGAAAAACTAACAATAATGATAGCCAAGAATACACAAAAGGAAAAAGTATCAATGATAGTTTAGAATACACCAAAGTATATGGAAAGATAAGGAATGGATAAATGTTAACGACTAAAGATGAAGAAAGTAGAAACTCATTCAGAAATTTGAATTACATAAAGTTTTACTTGGCTCAAGGGCAATGGCTAACACAACGGTCACGAAAAGCGTCAAAAGAGATCTGAGGTAACTAGAAAAGGAGCATTGTGGGTAAGGGCTAGGCTCGAGAGTTTTTGGCCTTCGCGAGCTGTAGTACTGACTGAGTTGATTCCGAGGCTCTGAACCAAACCCTTAAGTCGACGATAAAATGAAAACTGACAATCAGATCAAAGTATATTATCCACTCTACCTGATAGTTGATATCCAAGTAGGATTTACTCCGGTGGATGGGCAGCAGTTATTTAGGACTGCCATATGAAAGAGTTCTGGACTAAATATTTTGTATGAAGGTCACCGTGTCTTGGCCCTCAGACTCTTTTTTTAGGGTAGCCAGGTGGAGATTATTCTAGGTCAACCTATTTTCATGATAATCTGCTTTAGCATGAATCTTGCAGGTTGCCATCCAATGGTTCTAGAGTGCTGCTCAAGTTTCTCAGTTGTGCAGCCTGTAGCCTTCATGGATGTGGCTAATTCCCTAAGTACTGCTTGGGTCATGAAGTTTTGAATGTCTTCTCTATTTCTAGTGGACAGTGATTTTTTTTTTTTAAAACAAGAAACATTTTTATTAAAATTATCACGTATGACATAGGCAATCATACTTTTCTATAAATGAATACAAACCACACTGACATAATTTTAGTTGTGAACATTATACAATCACAATCCATGTTGACATGATTGTAGTTGCAAACATTATACATCACTTACAATCTATCCAGTCATTGTCAGTCAAACATAACATAGCTCATTCAAATCCTGCCTTCTTTTAAACCTTGTTCCTCCTCTGCATGTATTGTTCCCACAATTTCCATTTGTTTCCTATATAATCTGAAAAGTACAGTTGTGTACACTTACCATAAATGTAGATGTTAGAGTGTATTCACTGTTGCAGTCATCACACTTGGGTTATCTGCCTGCAGGTAGCACTCAGTCGGCCCAAATACCAGAGACTTAGTATTTCTGTGTCGGATAGTGTCGCTCCAGGACTGACATCAGGAAGGAAGGAAAAACAGGCAGCCGATGCCATTACATCAGTTTTTCTTGCCCCAAATGTCAGGAGCCCCCCAAATAGGGTGCTAGGTTATGGTGGGGAAAACACCACCAGTAAAAAGTAAAAACCAATACCCCAGAAGGGGTTAGTAATCGCTATAGACAGGAGAGAAAAAAACAGGGGGCTGGAGGGAGGGAAACCAGGACTGCAACAGTGAATACATTCAAACATCTACATTTACGGTAAGTGTACACAACTGTACTATGTTCTTCGTGTTCACTGTTGCAGTCATCACACTTGGGTGGATTCCCAAAGCTGAAGAAGGGTGGAGGCAGTCAAGAAGAGTGAGGGCTGGCTAGTATGCCTTGCAAGACCGCTGTAGCAAACCCTGCCCTGGATTTGGAAAAAAGATAGGCAGGTGGTAATGCTTGGTAAAGGTGTGTACAGAACTACACGTAGCAGCCTCCAGGATGTCCCTGGTAGAGACTCCCCTGAGAAATGCTGTAGAGGTAGATGTAGTCCTACTGGAATGTGTTCTGACCTCCTGAGGGGTTGGTTTCACATGGTGCTTGTAGCAGAAATGGATGCACTGTGCTATCCATTTGGAAATAGTTTGTTTTTAAATGGCCTTGCCCACTGCCTCTGTTGCAAAACTGACTAGTAGCAGTCAGATTTTCTGAAGGGCTTAGTCCTATCAAGGTAGAATCTGAGCAGTCTGTGCACGTCCAAGGAGTGCAGGATCCTTTCCCCTTTATTTTGAGGATTAGAGAAGAAGGTTGACAAATGGTTGGATTGATTAAGAGCCACACTGGACATCACTTTAGGCATAAAGGAATGGTTAGTCCTGAGACAGACCCTGTCAGTATGGAAAAAAAATGAAGGGTTCCACAGCCATCAGTGCTTGTAGCTCAGACACTCTTCTAGCTGAAGTGATGGCTAGAAGCAAGGCTGTTTTCCAAGAGAGGAATTTTAACTCTGTTGATGCAGCAGGTTCAAAGTGGGGGAAGCATGAGCTTTTCCAGTACAAGGTTAAGGTCCCAAGCAGGGGTGGCCTTAAGTTGTTTGCCCCTCTCAGGAATTATTTGATAAGAAGGTGCGAGAAGAGAAGTGGCTCAGTGTTGTAATGAGCAGAAATGGCTGAGGCATCTATCTTAATGGAGGAGAAGGACAGGCCTTTGTAGAGTAGATCTGCTAAGTAATCCAGGATAAGAGGCAGAGATGGCAGTGCTGTGTCCTCTCCTTTAGACTGAATCCATGAACAGAACCTTTTCCACTGATCAGCACAGGTTTTCTTGTACTGGGTCTTCTGGCTTCAAGAATGATGCCCAACACCTGTTTGCTTAAGGTCGCTGGGGGAGAATTCAAGGAATAAGCCAGGCTGCAAGATTTAGGGATTGAAGTTGTGGATGCAGAATCTGTCCCTCCTGCTGAGAGAGGAGGGTTGGATTCTGGTGTAGGTGCCATTGATGTCAGGCTGCGCAGGAGTGAGTACCAGTGCTGACGTGGCCAGTCTGGGGCAATCAGAATTGTCCTTGGTCTGTCCTGTCTTATCTTGAGTAATACTCTTGAAAGGAGGGGCAGAGGAGGAAAGGCATAGATTGAGAGATTTACCCACTGAAAAGATGGGGCATCCACTTTCCAGGCCCTGCTGTGAGGATTCCTGGGGCAGAATCTGCTGAGCTGATGGTTGTAGGGGGAGGCAAAGACAGCCACCTCTGGGGTCCCCCATTTCTGGATCAGAAGGTTGAAGGTGCTGTGCTCCAATTGCCACTCATGTGGGTCTAGGTGATTTCTGCTTAAGTCGTCTGCCAGTAAGATTTGTTTGCCTGGCAGGAATTGAGCATGTATACAGGCTTGAATGTCTAAAGCCGTGTTCCACAGGGCCATGGCTAGCCTGCAGAGTGGGTAGGAATGGGTTCCCCCCTGCTTGTTGAAGTACCATATAACTGTGGTGTTGTCTGTTTTTATTAGCAGTTGTCCTAGAAAGATTAGGGATCTGAAAGCTGTTGGGGCATTCTGTACAGCTAGCATCCCTTTTTGGTTGATGTGCACATGAATTTGACTTGGGCTCCAGTGGCCCTGAATACATATCCCGTCCATGTGTACCCACCAGGTACAGTCTGATGCATCTGTGGTTAGGGTCTGGGTGGCATGGGGTTGAGTAAATGGCAGTCCCTTGTTGTGGTTGCATGCTTCTGCCCACCAGAGGAACTTTGTCTTTAGGGTATGATAGGAATGACTGTTTCCAGGTCCTGAGAATGTTGGCACCAAAGACTTAGTACCATTGGAGTTTCCTCATATGCAGTCTTGCATATGGAATCAGCAGTATACATAAGGCCATGAACCCTAGGGCTTGCCGTATTTTTCTTGCAGATAGCTGGGTTCTGTTGGCCATTTGTTTGAAGTAGTCTGTCAGATAGACTTGTTTTCTGAGGTGAGGAATGCCATCTGGGAAGTTGTGTCCAAGCTTGCTCTCAGGAATACAATCTTTTGACTATTTTACCAGTTTTGATTTCTTTTAGATGATTGTGTACCCCAAGGAAGTGAGAAGTTTTTTCACAAATGTCAGGTGCTGCAGCAGCAATTACTGACTGTCCGCCTGAATCAGGCAGTCGTCCAACTACAGGTAAGTTTGGATATTTCTCTGCCTGCAGTATGCAATGACTGGAGTCAGGCATTTTGTGAATACTCTGGGTGCAGTAGATAAAACAAAGGGAAGTGCAGAGAACTGACAATGCATAGACCCTGCCCTGAAACGTAGATACTTCCTGCATGATTCCCTTATGGGGATATGCAGATAGGCTTCTTTTGAGTCTAGGGTGACTAACCAGGCATCCTTGGCTAGCATAGGAAGAAGCTATTGCAGGGTACGCATTTTGAAGTTTGGTACATCCAGAAAGTGTTGAGAATGGAAAAGATCCAGGATTGGGCACCAAGAGCCCACTTTCCTGGGTACAAGGAAGAGTCTGGAGTAGAATCCTTGACCCCTCTGTTCTACTGGAACCAGCTAAATAGCTCTGATATTGAGCAGGTTTTGAGCCTCTGCCCAATGGTTTGGAGGAAGGTCTGAAAACCCACTTGGGGTTGGCAGTGAATGGAAATAAAATTTGTACACCTGGGATACAATGTTGAGGACCCACCGGTCCAGAGTGATGGACATCCAGTTTTTTGCATGAAGGGCAAGTTTTCCTCCTAAGGGCACAAGCAATTGGGCAGAGCTGGGGAGTGAAGTAAAGAAGTAATTGTGACCTTTTTCCGTAAGGAGGTGGCTTACCACTCCCTGCTTTAGGGGTGGGGGCACTCCATTGCTTAGATCTCTGCATACCCTGAGACTGAAGTCTGGGTGGTCTGCTTCCCCTGGGTCTGGTTTGAGAAGGCCTGGAGGGGGCTGGAAAGGACCAGTGTTTGGAAGGGCAATGCCTACTGAATCTAGGGGGTTGCACTTGTAAGAATTCTTCAACAGTCTGCATAGATTTAGCTTTTTCTTCCTTCGTTTTAAGAACCTCTTCTGCTTTGGTGCCAAACAAACAGTCCTTATTCAAAGGAGCGTCTAGTAACTTTGATTTGACATGGTCTGGCAAGGTCTGCTCCTTCAGCCAAGCATGTCTTCAGTACAGAGCTAGTGACAGCTGCCCAACAAGATGCTTCTAGGGCGTCAAAGCCACACTGCAAAGTATGCTTGCTGACTTGGCTTGCAGAGTGCATAAGCTCCTGCAATTCTTTATTTTCTGCACAGTCAGTCTGAAAATGTTGCCACTTTTTGTTTAATAAGTTCCATAATATGTTGCTGGTACTTCAGCATGTGAAACTGACAATTCAATGCCCTAATAGCATGAGTTGCAGAGGTATATACCCTTCTTACCCCCATCTGTCCAAACCTCTGGAATCCCTGTCTAAAGGGGTGGGATTCTTGGCTGTAGTAGCCTTGATACCTTTAGGCCTCTGGGAAATTATCTCTGGGTCAGCAGTAGGATTTTTGAAAAGAAATTTGTGAGTGTCAAGTACTCTGTAGTACATGTCTGGTTTCCTAGGGGCAGGAGGTAAAGTGTCAGGAGTAAGACTGGATTCTATAAAAATATCTAGGACAGGGGGTATTGCTAAGGGCCTGGGATGAGGCAGCTCTGGAAATTTTGAGTCTCTTTTTGGACTGAGGATAGTCTTGGCATTCCCAGTGGAAATGCTCTCGTAAGGTATGCAAGGTTTCACCAAAAGAAAAATCCTCTGGAGAGGAGGCAGATGGAATGGATTCCTCTGCATCTGAATCCTCATAAGCAGATAAGGGCATGTCTTCATAATCAGAAATTTCAGAGTCATCAGACTCCTGGTGTGTAGAAGGTGAAGGGGACTGGACTCTGTCTCTTAGCAGGAGAAGGCTGACTTCCCCTAATCAGAATAAAGTCTTCAGCCATTCTAAGCATTTGTTTTTGTAGCATGGGAGTGCATGCGCTTTGGTCATCGGTTTTCTAGACGTAGTGTGTATTCTGGGCCCAAGAAACTTGGTAGTTTTGTTTAAAAAAGTCGTTAGTTTGAGTCAAACATTGGTTGAGCGAATAACTGCCTCTGAAGCCGGTGCCTGCTCAGCGGCTCCAGACCCATCCAAGGTAGAGACATCTGCAGGTTCCATAGTCGATGAAGAGTCTCGCGGCATACCAAACTCAAAATGGGTTTCAGTAGAGGCCTGCGAATCCACTCAAGTGGGCATCAGGGGCTGTGAAAATTCCTCACAGAGTACCAGCGGTCTGGCGACTAGCTTAACGGAAGCGTCGTCGGCACTTTTGGACCTATGCGGTCTGTCTTTATCTTTATGTTTTTTGGAATATCTGTAGTCGGATGGCTTACCGAAGCCATTTCAAAATATGGAGATCGATAGAGAAAGAATTTAGTGACAAAAAGAGCCCGATGACGAATGGTTCAGGCATTAAATAAGGCACTAAACCGACAGGGAGGGACGTGGTCTGGGCCTAAACAAGTGACGCAGTAAGAATGAAAATCTCTGTGAGGTATGTGCTTTCCACAGGCAAGACAATTGTTAACTTTTTCTGACATCGGTTAGAGCAAGAAAAAAGGATCCCCAATGGGGTATTTAGCTTTAGAAGACTTCACGATTATTAAATTCGTAAACAAAAATTCAGGTAGCGGCCGACTGGCACTTGCAAACTGCTTCTGCTTCAGGCTCCTCGGCAAGAAAGACTGATGTAATGGTGTCAGCTGCCTGTTTCTATACCTGACGTCAGTCCTGGAGTGACAGCATCCGACGCAGAAATACCAAGTCTGTGGTATTTGGGCCGACTCAGGGATACCTGCAGGCAGATAACCCAAGTGTGATGACTGCAACAGTGAAACACGAAGAACATCTACCTTTTCTAAACATCCCAATTCCAGATGTTTTGTCTCTGTTACTATATTGACTGCTTCTAGTAAAGTTGGTTTAGACTTAGATTTCCATTTTCTAGTAACTGCATTTTTGGCAGCCACCATAATTAGACTCAGCAGGCCTTACCATGTTTAGGCAATTCCAATTCTGTATCACAGCTAAAAAAAATCATTTCCTTAGTTACACTACTCCTCAGTACTTTATTTTATCATGTCCCCATAGATATGGTATTGCTGAACCAATCTGTGTGAGGGTAAGTAATTTACAGCTATTGCCTTTGTTTTAGCTTCATTCATTTTGTATCCCCAAAAGATATGAAACTGCCTCAAACCAAAATGTTCCACAACACTGAAATGTCCATTACTGGTTTTATCAGGTATAAAATAATATCTGCAAATAAAGTCAGCTTTTCTTGACTACCACACCAATTATATCCTTGAATTTCTGAGTCCTTTATTTTCTTTGCCAATGGTTCTAAATATAGTGCAGATAACAAAGGAGAAAGAGGATACCCCTGCCTGGCTCCTCTGCTCAAGCAGAAATTAACAGAGAGGAACCCACCCCACCACTTTAATTTTCACCCCAGATTCCTTATACAGCCTCAAATCAACCTTACAATTTTATCAGGGAATGCAAACACTTCCATTGTCCTGCTCATAAACACCCACTTTACTTTCTCGAATGCTTTCTCTGCATCAAGACCCATTTTTCTTACATTCAGCTTCCCCTCTGGATTATCACTGTTCTGTTAACATTGTCAAATGTTTGCCTCCCCTCCACAAAACCACAATGATCCATTTCCATCAATTTTGGCATCACCTTTGCCATTTTTTAGCCATTATAAACAAACACTTTATAATTATGGTTTAGGATTGAAATGGGCCTGTATGAAGCTGGATATGATGGGTCATTCATTACCCTCTTTAGGTATTACAGCCACCACCACTTTCTTCCGGGAAGTTGGTGCTTCTCCTCCTCTTACAATACTGTTAAAACCTTCCAGATCTTTAGCATTTGTTCCCTCAGAGCCTCCAAACTTCCACAGGAATACCATCTATTCCTTGGGACTTTGCTGTTGATTGGTTATATATCACCATTTTTATCTCATCTCCTCCTATACTATTAGGAACAGAGACTCATCTACCTCTTACCTTGGCATATTTAATTCTTCCATAAACATTTCCATTTGTGCATTTTCTTGATCTCCATATTTTTCTGCTTTATATAGACTTTCATAAAAATTTCCAAAATATTTTTGATACCTCTACAGGATCTCGCTATCTTCCTTGTTGCAAACTCCCTAAGCTTGGCGACAACTCTTTCCACTTTCTGTTGCCCAAATCCTTGCACTGAAAATTTCTGTGTTCTGGCATGATCAAAAAACAGTTGCTTAACAGCAATCTCTCCAAACTCAAATATTATAAAAGGTAATCCTTTATTTTCTGCTTTGCATTCTTCAATTGTTCCTCTTCTTGATCTGTGAGTCCCCCCATTCTACAATACTTTAACATTGTTCAGTCCTTCTAAATAATTCTTGTTGCTTCTTAACCATCTCTCTCTTATTTCCACCCTATTTTTAAACCCCCTTTAATTTTATCCCACTCCCTAGCTATATTTTCAGAAGTTTGTCTTCTCTAATATCTCCCAAATAATTTCTACTACCCATTCCTTAAATTCCCCTCTTTCAACAGACAGATGGGAAAGCGTCAGTGTCTCATTTTTATTTCACTACCCTGTGTTTTTATTTTAGTTATTAGTGCGTGATCTGAAATAGTTATTGGGTCCACATCAAAACTTTTACGGTGGCCAGACATTTGACCCGAGATGGGTCTTCCAGCAGTTGACTAAGCAAGGCTATAAAGTTTATCCATTATTTCACTAAGAATCATCAACGCTCATCCCATTTTATTATCCATGTGGCCCTCCTGGTCTTTTGAGTTTTGGCAGCTGATCCCTATTTAAAACCAGAAGAAAGGCAATTTCAGTAGTACTTTTCCCACAAAAGACTGCTTCAGTAGTAGACAGTTTTATACAATACACCATGACTAAAGTCAGCAAATGCAGTTAAGAACAGTGTTTAGCAATTCCAAGAGTGAGTACTAATGGGACTGCATTAAGAGGGAGGAATAATGGGACTGCATTAAGAGGGAGTAGATCTGCAGCGGTGGTGCAGCGGTAGCATTGTTGCCTCACAGCAAGAGGTTCTCCCTTTCGATTCTCGGCTGGTGTGCGGGGAGTGCCTTCTGTGTGGAGTCTGCATGTCCTCCCCGCGGTAGAGTGGCATTCCGAAAGACATGCGTGAATGGGCGTGCCTTCGTTGAAGGTTGGGCGTCGAGCTGGCAACTCAGCACCGTCAAAACCTACTGCCAATCATTAGCGGACTGGAGTTCCGCTGTTGCGACCCCTAACCGGGAAAAGCCGAAAGGCAAACAACAACAACAACAGTCCCACAAGAATACCATGCATAGACAAGGCAGGAGTATAGTATAAGTCATGCCATTACTAGCAAGTGCTTGTTATTACAGAATACTTATGCAGAGAAAAGCAAGGACAACTACACAGTTATAAAGAAACAGCTGTCAAGGCAGATGATCAACTCTTATAACATTACAATGAAGTATAGAGAGAGTGTTAAACAGAAGTGCAGCTTCAGCACATTTATACAGACATTCTTGTGCACTTTCTGGGATGAAGAAAGATGGAACAGTTAAATCTACAAGGCTGGCAAAATAAAAAAGTTTCATCTGGAAATCAGTAGAATAAAACAACTCCTTCAGATCCAGGGAATTCACAGTACCCTGAAAGAATATGGTATACTAATTATTGAATTCATACCTCTCACCTGGACAGATTTTGCAGAATGTCCACATTTTTGTCTCACAGTTTTGATCTGTTCCTTGTAAAGTTGCTGTCTTTCTTGAAAATCAGAGGATCAACTTACTAAACAATGATAAACATTTGAGTTTGACTTAACCAGTTAATCTGTCAACCTTCTAAGTTTACAAGAGCAATATTTAAATATTTACCCTTATTTTGGGCCTTTTGTTTCCATAATTATTTTTGGCTAACTGTCTAAGCTGTCTGAATCACTGTACAAAACTTCAGAGACAGGAAACTGTTACACCTTCCGTTACCTCCACTGTTTTGGAATTTTACTGCAGTACCTCTTGTGTTGGAGACTTCTGCAGCCTGCTTTCTACTTGCTTTGTGGAAGTTCTGTTACAGGATTTTGATCTTCTGGTTATGTGTTTGCTTTCTGTTAAGGAGTATGGAACGTGTGTGATCTCAGTGGTATTTGTGCAGCTGAGATGTTCTTAATAACCTCCAAGTGACTTGGCCATCCTTTTCAAACAGGACATAAATTACATCATAATAGACTTTGATATCTTGGGTTAGCATGTAAAAGTAAAGACATTTTTAAAAATTTTCACAAATTAACCAAAATGAGAAGGTAAAAAAAGCTGCCTTTCCTCTAAGGCAGCCGTGTACAGTAGAAAACAAATCTCCAAGTGACTTGCCCATCCTTTTCAAACAGGACATAATTAACATCATACTAGACTTAGATATCCTAAGTTAACATACAAATCAGAAGACATTTGTTAAAAACAACTTTAACAAAAATGATACGGTAAAATGCAGCCTGTTATATAAAACAGACGTGCAGTAGCAAACAAAGCAGCATTTGACACAATGTTAAATGCATTTCTTATAAAACAGCTACCAAAGATCATCTAGAAATAGCAGAGTGAGTTTCAATACTTACAATCAGATTATTTAACTTATAAAAATTTTAACTGGGATAGAACACTAGTATCTTTGGACTATTTACATGTTCAGCCTGAGAGCTTAAAACAGAAAATACAAAAAAGTACAGAATACAGAATTGGTACTAACAGTACACAGTGTAACAAAGTAAAACAGAATCAAGACATGCAATACAAATTCAGTCCAAGACAAACACAGGGAAGGAGATAAAAAAACTGCCATTAGTAGATTATTTAAATAGAGAGGTAAAACAATACCATCATCAACAGGGAAAGTAAAGAGAGTGAGGGAAAACTAGTTGTATCTACGTAATCATATATACATCCTAAATCCTAGTTGTTTGTTTACAGTGGATGAGTGTATTCAAACACTGCCATACATGCTCGACTAAGACATGAAATGAGATGTTGGTAAAATGAGATAATTGTACTGGTTATCCAGCAGGTGCAATTAGCTAATTCGACCATTTCAAGAAGAGTATCTTAAGAAGGGCTTCAGTTCTGTTCTGAATAATTTAAAGACAACAAATTCTTTAAAACAGGATGGAAGGGATTCCCATACCTGTGGCCCTAGGCTGGAGAAGCTGTGGTCTGAACAATACAACTAAGTTTTTGCAGGGATGTTTTGGAGGATTAAAGAAACAGTTTAAAGATAACCACACATTTATAAGGCAATGAAAACCCAAACGGGAGGCAACATGATATTTTTCCCATGTTCTGTCTATGTCAACTCCTTGCTTGTTAAGTCCCCAACGTCTTATCATCCAACCCCCCATGCTAGGATACAGAAATCAGGGGACTGTGGCTATTATCAAGTAGGGGTGAGGAGGTGGAACAGACCACAAAACATGAACTAGCAAAAATGAACAAATAAATAAACAAAAAAACGCTTAAGAACAACATCAGTCTACTTCCAACTAAAGTTTAATATGAAGCGCTTTTCGTCTTGCTCCATTGCAAGACTTGTTAAGATACAATTACATTCATATAAGTCCAATTAAATGCAAAACTGCTCCAGTCATGTGACAATCTATAATAAGTAAAAACACAGCTCTCCTATACAACATACCTTTTCAATTAACCCTTCAAGTACAGGCTAAAATCCTAATGTATAACCCATGTATTGTGTTATGCTTTATTTAAATGTTATGCTTTCAGTTGCTTTTAGGTTATACATCAGGATTTTAACCTGTATTTGAAGGGTTAATTGAAAAGGTATGTTGTATAGGACAGCTGTGTTTTTACTTATTGCAGACTGTCGCATGACTGGAGCAATTTTGTATTTAATTGGGCTTATATGAATGCAATTGTATCTGAAGGAGACTGGCAATTGAGCAAGACAAAAAACGCTTCATATTAAACTTTATTTGGAAGTAGACCGGTGTTGTTCTTGTTTATTCGGGGGTGAGAAGGTGTTTTGGTATGCTCCTAACACCTTCTTCACACAGTAGAAAGCACAGTATAATGCCTTGTGTGTTGGATCCAGTTAAAGTGCATGCTGTTCCATACCTGTGATCTCCAGCTAAACTGCATATACCACCCTTAGACGCTGCAGTATCAGTCTTCCATCAGGTATAGCTTTTATGGCAGGACTCCAATGAAAGCCTCCCCCACGATGAACAAGCTGCCATCAATCCTCCCCCACGATGAACAAGCTGCCATCAATCTTACAAACACTGGCTAGTCTACAATGTATGTACTGTACCCGTGTACTATGTATGTATTCTAGCCATGTTCCAAATTTCAGCTGTACACCACAAATCTATGAATTACCTTTATCTTTAAATTATTTTTTTTGTTTGTCCTCTCCACTGTAACTGTTGAAGTGCTGCATATTACTATGAAAACATGTATTTTGTAATCTGTATGTATACTGATCATGTCTAAATAACTAAATGCATCTCATTTTTCTACATGGAGCTTTCTCCCTGGGCCCATGCTGAAAAAGGGCCTTTTTGGCTCAGACACCCCCGGTTAACAAATGTAAAATAAAATAAAAATAAAATTGACCACACTTACACCCCACCCCCAGTGGTATCCAACAGCACTTGAGCCACTAACAGAACCAAAATCATCTGGAGTATAGTCTGGGTTTCATCCCTCTCTGCCATACAATCAAATTGCCATATTTGCATATCTGCCTCAGCACAAGCAAAACGTTTGCATCAACTGGTTAGAAAATATTCTTGTATGTAAAACTGTTTATTAGTAAACCAGCATTAACACAAAACAATGCATTTAAATAAAAAAATACATCAATAGACACAAATGGATTCCACACAGGCTTCCTTTTAACTTCTACAACTAAAAGCACATTGCAAAATAGGAGTACACAAACACCTTCTGTTAGCTCTCGACATTTCCTGGGAGTGGTTAAGAACTGAATGTCAGTCCAACAGACTGATTACACTATGCTTGTTAATGCACTATAGATGAAAAGATTATTTGCAGCATTTAAAAAAAGCACATTAAAGTCAACATCCAAAGGACCATAGACAAGGATGCTGATTTGTCCTCCTTTCGAGAGGCAAAACAGATAAACGGGAAGAAAGGGTTTAAGAACATGAGGCACATAAAACTAGCTAAATCATTTTAAAGGGAAAACTATTGGCTGGAAATCAGATTTCCAATCCAAAAATCACTCCACTTAAAAGTCCTGATCTCATGCGTCTGGCTTGCTCTAAAAAACAACCTCACTGTCAACTGCATGAAAAAAAGAAGTACTTCCAGATGTCCAGAAAAATCTAATTTTTAATCCCAGCTGCTAAACAAAAGAGGAGAGAGAAATAATATGCATCCATCAATGTTTTATACCACTTAATCCAGCAAGGTCATGGGGACCATATGCTAGCAAACTGTGTATGTTAGTCAGGAACAATCATAAATGAGAAGCCTGTCCATCACCGGGAGCATGTGAGTGCATGCACACGCACACACTCACACACTCACGCACTCACGCACACAGGACCATTTTAGCACTGCTAATTCATCAGCCCAGGAACAAAGTGCTATGAAGCTGAAAAATCCTAGACTTAGCCTGAATAATGGTCCATTGTGATCAGAGTTCTACCACAACAAATATAAATAAATAAATGTAAACACTAAGCTTTGCACCACTGTGCCACCCAACTAAACTATCTGAAAATGAAAACAGGCTTCCATAACTCAAAACTTTCAAGAAAACTTTGAAAACATTCGTAAACTACCATGCACACGCTACAGAGAACTCAGTCTCTACAGCAACTTACTGAAGAAAGGGAAAGTAATGCTGTATAAAATAAACTTATTGCAACAGTAATAGTTCTAATAGATCATTCATGCAGTAGCATGAAGCTTTATGCAACACATTCTGCCAAGGATTGGACATCAATCCAGTATACAAAAAGTTTTGAGTGGCCTTCTCATGCACAGTATGTCTACTGAAGTATAAGAGCATACAGCTATAAAAACGGCATATGCTTCCCAAAATATACAGCTTTCTTTCCTCAAACAAAGTGAGGTTGTAATTAGAAAAAAAATGGCATGCATTGAAAGAACTACAAACCGGAGCCCTATGGCACAGCATAAATAAGGGGAAGAGAACTCCACAGTGAACAACGGAAAGTAACCAATCAAAAAAAAAAAAAAGAGGATGAAAGCGGGGGGGGGGGGGGGTGTTGTATTCAAACATCTACTGTTATGCGAAGTTCTCTTGCACAACTATACAATGTTCTTTATTGGATCACTGTTGCAGTAACAAAGCTAAGACAGACTGGGAGAAGGTTGCAGGGATCACACACAAAACATTGGTGAACAGATCTAGTAAATACTGTTATGACTCTGGAAACTGAATCAATTTTGTAGTGTTTAGTGTGCCCTGAGAACCAAGTTGCCATCATTAGAATGGCTACAGAGTCCACCCCTTTCCAAAAAGCCCCAGACGTAGGCACATCTCTAGCGGAGTCTGCCCTACCATTTGAGAAAGGACCTAGGCATTCTCCATGGTAGCAACAGCAAAACTGAATAACCCAAGGTAACCATCTGAATATTGTCTGTTTGGAAATTGGTCATCCTTTTTTCTTACCTTCATAAGAAAGAGTCTGGAAATTTTTGCATTGCTAAAGTGGTGACTGAGTGGTCTGTGGACATCCAGGGAACAGAGAATTACTTTGCCTTTGTTTTTAGGTTGGAGAAAGAAAGTACAGTTGTGTACACTTACCATAAATGATGTTTACTGTTGCAGTCATTACATTTGGGTAATCTGCTGGCAGGTTGCCCTCAGTCGGTCTGAATTCCAAAGTCTTGGGTCCTACGTCGGCTGCTGTCTTCTCTTCCATGACATCAGGTCGTCAGGGGTATAAAACATGCAGCAGACGCCATTTTCTTTAGTTTTTCTTGCCCCCAAAAAGGAAGCAATATTATATAAAATTTATATATCTACATGCATCCATATCAACTTTACCTTCATCTTCAAGCAAATACACCGCATAGGTTGTAGAAGATAGACAAGGAAAGATAAACTGTAGAATGACAGGGGGATGGCGGGAGGGTAACCTGGACTGCAACAGTGAATACACTCGAACATCTACATTTATGGTAAGTGTACACAACTGTACTATGTTCTTTGTGTTTCACTGTTGGTCATTACATCTGGGTAGAATCCCAAAGCTATGGTTGGGAGGTTGGAGCTAAATAGCATTAGGTGCGGCTATAAGGCCCTGCAGGACTGCAGTGGCAAAGCCTGCCCTGGACTTGGAGTAGAGAAGCAAATGGTAATGCTTTGTAAAGGTGTGAAGCAAATGATAATGCTTTGTAAAGGTGCGAACAGTACTCCAAGTAGCAGCCTCTAGAATGTCTTTGGTTTGTACTCCTCTGAGAAAGGCTGCTGAAGTAGCTGCAGCTCTGGTGGAATGAGACCTAATGCCCTTGGGCACAGGTTTACCATGGTGTAAGTAGCAGAAACCGATGCAGTGGCTTATTCACTTTGAAATTGTCTGCTTTGAAATTGCCTTTCCTTCTGATCCTGCAGCATATGACACTAGTAATCGCTCAGTTTTTCTTAAGAGCTTTAGTCCTGCTCAAGTAGAATCTTAGCTGTCTGTGTACATCCAAGGAATGCAGAATTCTCTCCCCTTTGTTCTGTGGATTTGGATAAAAAGTTGGCAGATGAATTGTTTGGTTAAGAGCCACACTGGAAAATCACCTTAGGCATAAAAGTAGGATTTGTCCTCAGAGACACCCTGTCTGGGTAAAATATGATAAAAGGTTCTACAACCATGAGGGCCTGTAGCTCTGAAACTCTTCTTGCTGAAGTAATTGCTAGTAGCAGAGCTGTCTTCCATGATAAGAACTTTATATCAGCGGTAGCAGCTGGTTCAAATGGAGGCAGGGTGAGCTTTTCCAACACATAACTGAGGTCCCATGCAGGTAATGGTGATCTTCTAGGAGGCCTTAAATTTTTGGCTCCTCTAAGATACTGCTTTAGTAAAAAGATGAGAAAAGATTGGTGGCTCCGTATTGTAGTGAGCCGAAATGGCAGAGGCATGGATCTTGATTGATGAGAAAGATAGGCCTTTCAAGCATCTCTGTTAAGTATTGTAATATCTGAGGAATATGTGGTTTTGCTGTATCAGTTCCTTGTGCTTGATTCCAAGCACAGAATCTCTTCCATTTGTCAGCGTAAGGCTTTCTAGTACTAGGCCTTCTGGCTTCCAAAATGACATCCATCACAGCTTTACTGAGAGGTGTCATTTGTATGATTACATGATTAGCCATGCTGCCAGGTTCAGGGTCTGTAGTTGATTGTGCAGGATCTGATTGTTTTGCTGGGACAGTAGTTGTGGTCTTTGAGGCAAGATCCAAGCTGGGTATTGAGACAAGATCCTTAGGACTGGGTACCAGTATTGGCGGGGCCAGTCCGGTGCAATTAATATCATCTTTGGCTTCTCTTGTCTGACTTTTAGGAGGACCTTGGGTAGAAGACGTAGAGGAGGAAAGGCGCAAACTGATAGGTTTTTCCAACTGAAGGACAAGGCATCTACTTTCCATGCTTGTCTGTGATAAGTCCTTGTGCAGAATCTTTTCAATTGATAATTTTGAGGAGAGGCAAATAGATCTATAGCTGGGCTCCCCCATTTCTCTGTTATCATGCTGAAGACCTGTGAATTTAGTTTCCACTCGTGAGGATCCATAAGGTTTCTGCTTAAATCATCTGCCAGAGTGTTTTGTTTTCCTGGCAGGAATTGAGCTTGAAGATGTACTTGGTAGGTCAAAGCTGTGTCCCACAGTGCCATGGCTAATGTGCAAAGGGGGTATGGGTGTGTGCCCCCTTGCTTGTTTATATACCACGGCTGTGGTGTTGTCCGTCTTTATCAGTAGTTGTCCTGGATGAAGTAAGTCCTTGAAGGCTGTTAGGGCATTTTGAACAGCTAGCATCGGTTTCTGGTTGATATGTAGATGCATTTGGTTTGGTGCCCATATGCCCTGAATGCATCTTCCTGCCATGTGGGCCCCCCAGGTATAATCTGATGCATCTGTTGTTAAGGTCTGGCTGGCAGGGGGTAGAGTGAAGGGCCGTCCCATGTTTTGGTGAGAGGTCTTTGCCCACCATAGGAACTCCTGTTGTAGGCAGGGAAGGAGAGGAATTATTGTTTCCAGACTGTGTGAATGTTGACTCCATAAACATTTTAGGTACCACTGAAGTTTCCTCATATGCAGTCTTGCATATGGAATTTGTAGGATGCAGGATGCCATGAAGCCCAGAGCCTGCAGAATTGGTCTTGCAGAAGACTGGGTTGTTGTTGCCATCAGTTTGAAGTAAGTAGTCAGTTGCCTTTGTTTGTCTGGCGTGAGGTAAGCCATCTGGGCAGTTGTATTCAAGCTTGCACTCAGGAATGTTATCTTTTGAGAGGGTGCCAGCTCTGATTTCTTTTCGTTTATTGTGTACCCTAGGCATGTTAGAAGCCTTTTCACAAACGCCAGGTGTCTTAGAAGAGTGTCCTTGTTCTCTGCTTGAATAAGACAGTAGTCCAAGTAAGGATATATCTGTATACTTCTTTGTCTGCAAAATGCAATTACTGGTGCCAGACACTTTGTAAAGACCCTGGGCACAGTAGATAAGCCAAAGGGCAGTGCAGAGAATTGGTAATGCATTAAGCCAGCCTTGAATCCGAGGTATCTTCTGCACAACTGTCTTATTGGGACATGCAGGTATGCCTCTTTTAGGTCTAAAGTAACCAGCCAAGCATTCTTGCCCAGCATGGGCAGAAGCTGCTGCAAAGTGAGCATTTTGAATTTTGGAATGTCCAGGAATGTGTTCAAAATTGATAAATCCAGTATTGGCCGCCAGGCCTTTTCCTCTCTGGGTATCAAGAACAGTCTTGAGTAAAAACCTTGTCCTTTTTCCTGTTCTGGTACTGTTTGAATGGCCCCCATATCCATGAGGGACGTAACCTGTTTCTGTGCCTCTGCCCATTGATTTTTTGGCAGATCTGGCCAACTATTTGTCACTGGCAGAGTGTGGAAATGGAATCTGTATCCCTGTGATACGATGTTTAGTACCCACTTGTCCTGGGTTATTAACTGCCAATTTTGAGCAAAAAGTGCTAATTTTCCCCCTATGGGTGCTGCCAAAAGATAAGTGCTTGGTGTAGGCAGAGGAAGTCATTGGGATTGCTTCCTGTAGGTTTGCGCTTTATCTCCTCCAGATTTGGAGGTGGATGCGCCCCATTGCTTTGAACTGTTTGAGTCTTGCGCCTGGTATCTGGAACCCTTAGGGCGTCTGGATTTGCCCCTTTGAGCTCTGTCTGACACAGAAAAGGACCAATTTTTTCTAGGCCAGTGTCTACTGAATCTGGCTGACTGCACTTGTAAGAAGTCTTTAACAGTTTGCATAGACTTTGTCTTCCATTTTCTTTAAAACCTCTTCTGCCTTAATACCAAACAGAAAATCATGTTGTAAAGGTGCATCTAGCAATTTAGCTTTAACATGGTCAAGCAAATTTTGTTCCTTTAACCAGGCATGCCTCCTAATCACAGATCCAGTAACTGCAGTCCTGCAGGAGGCCTCCAAAGAATCAAAACCACATTGCAACGTACGCTTTCCAACTTGTTCAGCTGCATGCAATAATTCCTGCAATTCTTTATTTTCTGCACATTCTGAAATCAACATCATTTTCTGTTTCAGCAATCCCATAGCATGTTGTTGGTACTTAAGCATATGAAATTGACAGTTTAAGGCCCCGATTGCCAAGGTTGCCGATGTATAAACCTTTTTTCCCCATCTGTCCAGTGCCCTTGAATCCGTCAGAGGGGGTAGGGTTTTTTGCTGTTGAGGCCTTAACACCCTTTGGACCCTGTGAAATAGTTTCAGGATCAGAAGCAGGGTTTCTAAATAAAAATTTATGTGAGTCAGGGACCCTGTAATATCGGTCAGGCTTACTGGGAGCCGGAGGTAAGGAGTCAGGGGTCAAGCTTGACTCAAAAACACATCATCCACAATGTCTAAAACGGGGGGAATGGCTAAAGGCTTGTGCTGGGGGAGAAGGAAATCCCTGAGCCTCTTTTTTGATTCTGAGAAGTCTTGACTCTCCCAGGGAAAACGCTCCCTCAAAGTATACAAGGTTTCTCCAAATGAATAATCCACAGGTGGAGATGCAGATGGAATGGACTCCTCAGCATCAGAATCCTCATAGGGAGGTAAAGATAATTCCTGATCAGAAGAGGAATCAGAAGAAATAGAAACCTGATCTGAAGATTCATAATCAGCGTCTTGCCTAGGCCTCTTATCTGGAGGGGGATGGGTACTCCTGATCAAGTTAATGAGGTCTTCAGCCATTTTGATCTTTTGTTTTTTAGGCATGGAGGCCTGTGCATGTGGTTCATGCGTCAGTTTTTTTAGTTTTAGAAGTTGCTTTTTTCTTTGGTTTTGCAGCTGTCGTCGATTCGATGTACAAATGTTGAGGTCTGGAATACACCCTCAGAAGCCGGTGCCTGCTCAGCAGCTCCGGACCAATACCTTGAGTATCTTGTGGCATGCCGGACTCCACATGGGTGTTGGTAGAGGCCTGCGACTCAAAGGTAGCGGTTATCAGGGGCTGCGAAGGCACCTCACTGAGTACCGGCATACCGGCGACTGGCTTAGGAGAAGCTTCGTTGTCGGTTTTGGATCTCGACTGCCTTTTTCTGTCCTTTTCTTTGCGTTTTTTTATGTATTCCGGTAGTCAGATTGCTAACCAACGACATTTCTGGGTAGTTAAATCTGTTTCCAAAATACTTTGATGCAAAAATATACAGACGCTTAATAGTGCGTTGGTTAAATCTAGCACAAAACTGACAACCAGGCACGTTGTGATCAGGGCCTAGGCAAGGAATACAGTATAAATGGAAATCCTTATGAGGTATTTGCTTCCCACAAGTAATACAATTATTAATTTTTTCTGACATCGGTAAAAAGCAAGAAAAAAAGTTTCCCCAACGAGGTACTTCGCTTTAGTGAAGAGTTTGGTTCTGAAACCGAAACTCAAATATTTCAGTAGTCGGCCGACAGGCACTTGCGAAATGCTTCTGCTTCGGGCACCGCGCGGCAAGAAAGACTAAAGAAAATGGCGTCGGCTATATGTTTTATACCCCTGACGACCTGACGTCATGGAAGAGAAAACAGCAACCGACGCAGGACCCAAGACTTTGGAATTCAGGCCGATTGAGGGCAACCTGCCAGCAGATTACCCAAATGTAATAACTGAAACAGTGAAACACGAAGAACATCTGACTAGACTGATTCACAGTTAACTCCAAAACCACCTTGAGTATAAATGATGGTTTAGTTCCAAAAGTCACTTGGAACTAATCCACCGTAAAGGCTTGCAATTCAGTAATTGTTGCAATTCAGTAATTGCTCTTACCTCACCTGGAAGAGTAAGTAAAGCCGTCTTCCAGGTAAAGAATTTCACAGAAGTATTAGCTTTGGGTTCAAAAGAAAGTAAACTTGATTTCTCCAAAAACAAAATTCAGATCCCATGATGGTTCACAGAGGTTCCCTGTGGGCCATTTTAAGCCTAGACAATTAACCCATGTGAGAATCAAAGCCTGCACCTTGTGCCTGTAAGACAAATACCTTAACCATTGTGCCAGCTTCCCAAGATGGCACCCATTTCCTAGGTAGTGCAATATGGAATAACCCCTTCTTGAATTGCTTTACATCGAAAGAAGATGAAAGTGGAAGCATCTAATGGCAGACATGCTGAAATGGTTGAAAGATGTACTTTGATAGAAGTACAATGCAAGTAGGAATTGAACAATTCACACAGGTACTGGGGAACTACTGGCACTCTACCCAGCATAGCTGGGATGCAGGCAAGGGCACAATCCACCACCATGGTTGTCTGTATGATGGCACTGTAAATAGCCTTTGCCTCTGTTCTGGGGATGCCCAGCACAGGGGAATGAACAGGCTCAAATCTGATTGGAGGAGGCCAGATATATGTACAGGGGAAAAACACGCCTAGAAAATTCAGCATAATTAAAAAAAAGTTATAATCGTGCATAACAATAAGTTGGTTAAAGTGTGTGTGTGCATGCACGAGCGTGTGTCAGGTATTCTGCATTAAAATACACTACAGATCATATAATTACGATAAAATACTGGAGGAGGCCAGATATATGTACAGGGGAAAAACACGCCTAGAAAATTCAGCATAATTAAAAAAAAAGTTATAATCGTGCATAACAATAAGTTGGTTAAAGTGTGTGTGTGCGTGCACGAGCGTGTGTCAGGTATTCTGCATTAAAATACACTGCAGATCATATAATTACGATAAAATACTGAATGCATAGCAGACAATACAGATACTCATTCTATAAATAAAACAAGGCACTCAGAATGTGCATGATGCAGAAACTACTGTACATCCAGGGATTGTAAGGCACTCACCCTTCAGGCTTATGCTTTAGAACACCAATGGAAATACAGTATTATAACCATGATCCCCCCAAAACGTGCACGCTGATTGGCCAGCGTGCCCGTTGTAAATCGAGTTATACTAATGGAAAAGGTCCGTCGCCGGACTTTTTCCATTAGTATAACTCGATGAACACTGTTCACTATGTTAAATGGGTTTAACATAGCGAGACAACTTTAAAATAAGCAACGGAGATCTCCGCTGTTTATTTTAAAGCTGTCTCGCCATGTTAAACCCATTTAACATAGCGAGACAGTGTTTTAACGGAGAAAGCAAGATCTCCGTTGCTTTTTAGTAGCCATGTTAAATGAGTTTAACATAGCGAGACAGGTTTAAAATAAGCAACGGGGATGTCCGTTGTTTATTTTAAAGTGTTTCGCAATGTTAAACTCATTTAACATAGCGAAACACAAAAAAAAAAGCAACGGAGATCTTGCTTTCTCCGTTGCTTTTGCCCACAGCTCTGATGTACTGTGCAGGCACGCAGTACATCAGAACTGCCGCGGATGCCAGACATCTGCGGAAGGGCAGTAAACAGGCATTATACTATGCCATTATTTAAGAAAAGTACAAACCACGCCAACCGTGGGTAAATTTAGCATTACCCACACCCAGGCGTGGGTTATTGCTATAATAGCTGTGCCACGCAAGCTCCCTCATGCATTACTGGCTACATAAAACTGCATTTATTTTTGTTTTACTTTCAGTACAAGTTCTACAGCTAAATAAAATATTAAACCAAAGAAAGTGTAGAAGACACACTATAACCTACTGTCTAGGAAATATTTCCATCTATAATCTCTCTCACTGTCTAACTTCTGTCCTGAAAATTAACTATTAATCTCCTTTACACTGTACCAAATAAACTTAGTAATGGTTTCTGCTCCTCAAGTGTGTCCTATAGTTCAGTCACTCTATTTTGCTGCATCATCCACCTCCATTTCTTTTAAATGCAGATCTGGGAAATCCACGGGTTCTGCCGAGTATAGACTTTTTTTGTTTTAATTTAAGAACTTTCTCATAATTCTAGGGAAAACACAATTCATCTAAGGGAAAAAAAATATAAAGTGAAACAATTGCGACAGTGCTCAACTGATGTTTCTTCTTCGTGGAAAACTGCTTGCCATGATTCCACATAAGAAAAATCCAGTTTTTTACTCCATGACCATATACGGTACAGGGTCATTCTATGTAGAATGTGATAAGAGATATCTGGTACTGTACCACAGTCAGGCAGGAAATGGGTGGGTCAAGTCATACTTTCTATTCTGGGAATCGTTCTGTATCAAGCCTTTATCAAAGAATTTTCCTAACACTAATTTCTGAATGCATGCAAATGTACAAAAAAGCAAACTAGGACAGTCATGTGTGATTTTCTGCTATGTGCGTGACAATTGAAACAAACATTCACAACAACACTGCATTTACTCCAACAGTTTGAAAAAACTGTTAAGATCATCTCAATTTGACTCAGTATCAAAGTATTAGACTGCAACAGCAAGTACCAAAGTCTCAGTTCGAGATGAGCACTGAGAAAACTGACAAGGATATTACAATGATGCTGCCAACCTTGAATGCCTTATTCTCATTTGGAGTACATAGTTCATAAAACAATACCTGGTTTGTCTCACTCTGATTGCTGGAAAGAATTAATTGCATGCAGTGGTATGCTTCACATTTAAAGCTGCTAAGTCTATACTACCTAGTCAGAAATGTGTTCAAATGCACCTGTCCACAACCCAAGCACCTCTCTGTAACAAATAAACACTCTGCCTGGTTAGCACTGCAACATTAGGAATAATACAAAAGGTAGTGGTGAAGAGCTGTAAAAACACTTTCTGGTGTAACGAAGACAATATGGTGGAAAAAGTTCAGCATGAGCAGCACACAAAGCAAGCTTCTGTTTCAGCAACTTATTTGAGTTTGCCATACACTCAGATGTTGCTCAGACAAAAAGGAAATAAAAATTCGTCACAGATTAGTATATGCAAGCAAGCATTTTCTCTTAGCCAGGCTCACTGTTCTGGGACTGGACTTGCACTAACAATATGGAATAAGACTTTTTTTTTTTTGACAGCCAAGCATTACTGTTACCAGTTCCTTTCCTATCCAAGTAGATTAGTTTGGCACATCTGAACATGCCCTAGATCTAGTCTCTTGTAAGGTCCCTACTCTTACACCATTCTATTGGCATCTACTTGCAAAACATCAATCATATCTTCATCCTAACATTTTAATATCAGTGTATGTCTACTTTCTTATGCATTTCAAAATACTTGCTCACAGCAGTTTTCAAGCTACAGCTCTGTCCAGCAGCTTCTTCAGAAACATAGTTACCTCAGGTGTAATAGATACAGTGTATGTAGCCGCTTTCTTTAGGTATACAACTCCTTCAGAAGCAGTGACCATAATAACAGTTAAAGGGTATTGTACTATGAGTTTATAACATTATCCATTTTTTTTTAAAATGCTCAGTCCTGCAACATTATCCCCCCCTTTGGAAATGCTCAGTCCTGCAATCTCGTTAGCTGCCCATTACATGCAAAGTGATAGCGAGAAAAAAGAACTTGTGTACTTACCATAACATTCCATCTGTGTTGTCAATCTTCATTCTATCCTCATGAATGGGGCAGAATCCCTAGCGACTTGAATCCAGGGTGGACTCACGGAAGGATATTCCTGAGCACCATAGAACCAAATGATGTCCTACCTCTAGAAACCAGATCCAACTTGGAATAAGTCAAACGTCATCCAGAGATATCCTAGACTGGAAAACTGAGTAAGGAGCTACAGATCTAGTGGAGTGTGCTTTCAATGGGTGTGTAAGAGAAATGCCTAATTTATTATAGACTAAGCAGATGCAATTTGTTAACCACTTTGGTAGTGGAACAGATTTTTCCCAATTTTGGTCCAGAAAAAAGGAAATAAATAGTTGGTCTTCTTTCCTGAGTCTGATTTCTATACAAATAGAAATGCAACCATCTATGAACATCCATTGGTTGATAAATTTAGGAAAAAATACTGACAAATTGAAAATTCCAAGAAAATGGTCTTCCAAGAAAGACATTTAAGGTCACATGTAGCTGCTGGCTCAAATGAAGGCTGTGCAAGACACTGCAGCATTAAATTTAAAGACCCTACACCTCCATGGGACCTAAAGGGAGGCTTTAGAAAGAGTATCACTTTTAAGACGGCCTTGCTCAACTTGTGAGAAGCTATGCGTGCGCCATTCAAACCTCTATGATAATTTTGAAACCGCTGCTAACTGTACCCTAATGGTTGAGGTACTAGCATCATTCTGAAAAAGGTGAGCAAGGAAATGTAAGATGTGATAAATACAGGCTGAAAAGAGGATCAAGTTTATGCTGCCGAGCCCAAATGGCAAACATTTTCCATTTACTAGAATATGCTTTCCTTGTTGAGGACTTATGGGAAGACAGAATTATACAGTGGACAAGTGATGAGAGCATATATTGTCTGGCTACTAAAGGAACTGCAGAAAGCAAGCAGTCAACTTGAGGTTTGATGTGTTACATGCCTGTCGGGTGAGACAGGAGGCCAAGAGTCAGATCTGGGTTCCACAGTGGTTTAACCAGGTGAGGCCAAAGGAAGGGGAAATAAATTTGCTGAAGGCAGTAGGGGGCAATGAGGATCATAGTGCTCTTTGACCTGGCAGCTTTCTGCAGAAAAATTTTGGAATCAATGGGGTTGGTGGAAATGCATAAAAGAGACCGGTGGCCAATCGTGAAGTACAGCATCCTTTGGTGACTGCCTCCGTGGGAGAATCAGGGCAAAGTAGTCGCTGCACTTGCTGTTTTGGGTAGAGGCAAAAAGACTGCAGCATGGCTGGCCCCAATGACGGAAAATCTCCTCCACCACCTTCCCGTTGAGGAACCACGTGTGGAAGTAGTATGCACCTGCTCAGCTTGTCTACAATCACGATGAATCTCCCCGGAAGAACATCTTGAAATGCTCGCAATGCCAGGAATGCTGCTCTCATCTCTAGAAAATGTATATGCAAATTGGTCTCTTCGGGGGACTAAGTGCCCTGGACTGTTCTCCCCAGATAAATGCCCCCCCCCCATCTGGGAAGCACCCATGGTCACTATGGCCTTGGGCAATTGGGGAATGGGCGGACGGCCAGGAGCAGTTTATCACACTGGATCCACCAGTAAAGATCTCTACTGCACGTTGGTAATTTTTGTCTAATATGACATTGATTGATGAAAGACTGATCACTGGTAGCCAGCATCCAATGTAGGATCAGCATGCAAAATCTGGCCAATGGACCTAAGGTTTTCACTGCAGCCATCAGGCCCAGGGTCCTGAGGACTGTGTGGGCTGAGATTGATGTATTGTCTACAATCTTCTTGACCTATGACCTTATAGTTAGAAACTGGTGAGGTGGAAGGAAAGCAATGGCAGTGTATGTTGGGCAGTGCTCCAATAAATTCCAGTGTTTGAGTAGGTTAGAGTTGCGATTTGTTGCAATTTACAGTAATTCCTAGAATAGCACAGGTGTGGAGAACCTGAACTCTTAACCGTACGAGTTGATGCCTGATCACAGCAGTAATGAGCCAGTTGTCCAGGCAGGGTAACACCAGGATTCCCTGCAGTCTGAGGTGTGTTGCTACTACTGCCATATATTTGGTAAACACCCTGCGAGTCCAAAGGGTAGTACTATGAAGTGGTAATGACCAGCTCCCAGCCAGAAGCATAGGTACTTCCTGGACCATCTGTTCATCTTTATGAGATAGCAGGCATCCTTGAACTCTATCGAGCACTTCCAGTCGTCCTTGCCCAGAAAAGAGAGAATGGACTGAAATGTGACCATCCGGAACTTGGTTTGTTGAACAGATTTGATTAGATTTGCGAGATCAAAAAACAGTCCCCTGTCTTTTCTTGCACTAAAAAGAACTCTGAATAAGTTCTGGAACCTATCTGCTCTGGTGGAACCTCTTGGATACATTTTTCTAGCAGATTTTGAATCTGAATTGCTGCTTGACCCCTCTGACTGGGTGAAATACTGAGGATTTTCTGGGGAACTGGGCGTGGAAGGGAAAATGGTATTACATAACCTCTGGATATAATCCTTTGCACCAGAGTATCTTTTGTTAATTCTAGCCAGGCTCTCTGGTGCAGGGACACTCTTCTCCAGACTGTCTCCAGAGGTGGACAGTCGGGCCTCCATTCAGGAGTGCTGGTAGGGTTTATCAAAGAAAGATTCTCTAACTCTGGTTTTGTGGACCACCTCTGCCACACGGGCGACAACGTCCATTGGAATTCTCTCCTCTGCCTCTGGGGGCACTTCCTCCATGTGCATCATGGAATGGACCTTGGGATTTCTTGAACCACATTTTCCGGCCACTACATTGATTCCTGGAGAAGGATCTCTGGGGGACTGAAAAATGTATGCCCATGGCAGACAAGGTCTTACCATCTTTTTCACACCTGAAAAGCATTTCTTTCACTTTAGGGCCAAAAAAGGGTTGTTCTGTCAAAGGGAGCATTGGCAAAATTGGACTTAAATGGCTCTGCAAAGTTGCAAATGGCTCAGCAAAGTTGCATATGCACATCCAGGCATGCCTCCTCACGGAAATGCCTGAACCCACAACTCGAGGTTCCTTCTGCTATGTTGGAAATTAACCTCAAGAACCTATTAGAAACAGCCTGTAGGGTTGCCAACTCAGAAATTACACAATTCTTAACCTCTGCAGATACAATTCCCGAAAGAGTATTTAATAATTCTTTGGTCAAATCTCTTTGAAGTCTAACAAAATGTGCCAGACAGTTCAGCAATCATAATGCAGTCGCTGAAGCAAACACGCTTTCTCAGTCTGTCCACCGCCCGCGACTCCCTGTTGGGTTGGGGATGGACAGTGGAACTCTCTTCGGCTGGTTCCTTGTGCCTGCTGCCAACGACCATGGCATCAACCTGAACCCCTTTCTTCCAAAACCATCTGTCCATAGGTGGTGCCATGATCCTGTCTAGTCTCCGAGGTATTGACTCTATGAAGTCAGGCTCCTTTCATGCACACTTACAGATCATGTCCTTGAGCTCGTCGGCAGGCAGAGTCACCCAGGAAGTACAGGGTCCTGTACCAAAAGCTTCTAAGATAATGGATTCCTCTAGCATAGGGTTGAAGGATGTCCAGCCACCTCTCTGTTTCAGGATCTCTAGTATGTCTCCAAATGGGACATCTTCAGGAGGTGACGGTGGTAACCCTTTGCCTTTATTGAAATCCGGGTCTTTGGTGACTGACTCCAATAGAACCAAGACACCCCCCTCCAAAAATAGGAAGCATGCCCTTTTCCTGGGTACTTCTTCAGTAGGATGTTCTGGGGAAGTCTTGGAAGAGGAAATCAAACTTTCCTGAGAGGAAAGCTGATGTTTTGGAACAAGATGTCCCCGTGGAGAGAGTAGTTGAGGCTCCAGACGGTGGGCATCTTGGAATGGGTAGGATCTGAGGGGGGAGGCTCTGTCAGGGCTGCCAAGGCAACAAACAAAACACTCTCTTCGCAGCCTTGGAGGCAGAGCTCAAAAGGAACCAGACAGAGGATCTGATCAGAGAAAAGTACAGTTTTGTACCTACCATAAATGTAGATGTTCGAAGATCCACATTGCTGCAGTCCTTACATATGGGTAGTCCGCTGTCCTCGGTCGGCCCGAATACCAAAGTATTAGGTTGACGTCGGTCATGGGCGCTCAGATCTGACATCAGAGCGTCAGGGTATAAAAGCGCATGACCGACATCATATCCTCAGTCTTTTCTTGCCCCAGATGTCAGAAGGCCCAAAAAGAAAGGCCATAGCCCAAAAACAGGATACCTCCCAAAAACATGCCCAACAACAACCATCACCCAAACCCTATAACCATGCCAAACTACAGAGGGGAAGGAGGGAGGGTAAATTGGACTGCAGCAATGTGGATCTTCGAACATCTACATTTATGGTAGGTACAAAACTGTACTATGTTCTTCATCTCACATTGCTGCAGTCCTTACATATGGGTAGAATCCCAAAGCAGAGGTAAAGGGAGGATGGCAAAATCATAAAGCAGTAGGGGCTGCTAAAATGCCCTGTAATATTGCAGTGGCAAATCCAGCCCTAGACTTAGAATAAAGAGGAAGGTGGTAATGCTTGGAAAAGTATGTACTGAACTCCAAGTGGCTGCTTCCAAGATATCTTTGTAGCTACCCCTTAGAAAGGCAGTAGAAGTGGCAGTAGCTCTAGTTGAATGAGGTCTGATTCCAGCCGGAACCTCCTTACCATGATGGGAATAACAGAAAGAAATACAAAACCCAATCCATTTAGAAATAGTTTGTTTTGAAACAGGTTTTCCTGAGAACCCAAAGCAAAAGAAACAAACAACTGCTGAGACTGCCTGAACCCCTTGGTTCTGCTCAAATAATAACGTAACTGCCTGTGAATATCCAAAGTATGCAAAATCTTCTCCCCTTTATTTTGGGGGTTTGCATAAAAAGTAGGCAAATGAATAGTTTGGTTCAAGGCCACACTAGAAACCACTTTAGGCATAAAGGAAGGATTAGTACGCAAAGATACCCTATCCTTATGAAAAATCAGGAAAGGTTCCACTGCCATAAGGGCCTGTAATTCAGAAACCCTTCTTGCAGAGGTAATGGCCAACAAAAAAGCAGTCTTCCATGATAAATACTCGGCAGTAGCTGCAGGCTCAAAAGGTTGTAGAGTAAGCTTTTCCAACACAAAATTGAGATCCCAAGCAGGAGTAGGAGCTCTACGTGGGGGTCTTATGTTCTTTGCCCCTCTAAGAAATTGCTTAAACAAAGGATGGGAAAATAAAGGAGGGTCACAGTCATAGTGAGCAGAAATGGCTGCAGCATGAACCTTTATCGAGGAGAAAGACAAACCCTTGTCCAATAACTCAGTAAGATATTGAAGAGAAACACTTAGATCAGGCTTGGAAAAGTACAGTTTTGTACCTACCATAAATGTAGATGTCCGAACTGGGTAGCATCTGCAGTCATAACAACTGGGTTGTCCTGTCGTCAGGCAGCCCTTCGGTCGGCCGGATTCCAAAGTCCGGGTCCGGCTTCGGCTGATGTCGCACTTCACCCGACGTCATCTCTGTTGGTCTTCGGGTATAAAGGCATCAGCCGACGCCATTTTCCTCAGTGTTTCTTGCCCCAGATGCCAGTTGCCCTCTTGGAAGGCTAAATTTTGGGTAAATGCCAATGTTTCCAAAAGATAGAAGGCAAACACAAAAATAAGCATGTATGTACATATATACAAACAAATACACCATAAGAGACTCCCCCCCGCCAGCTAGCTATTAGGAGGGTAAATACCCTAGGAGTACCACAGAGGGGAAGGAGGGAGGGTAATCCTGACTGCAGATGCTATCCAGTTCGGACATCTACATTTATGGTAGGTACAAAACTGTACTATGTCCTTCATGGATGCATCTGCAGTCATAACAACTGGGTAGAATACCATAGCCAACTAGGGAGGAGGAAGAATAGATTATGGTGTGGATAGGATCCCTTGCAGTACAGCAGTGGCAAACCCTGCTCGGGATCTGGAATACAGAGGTAAATTATAATGCTTGGCAAATGTATGCACGGAGGTCCAAGTAGCCGCCTCAATAATGTCCTTGGTTGCCACTCGTAAGAAGGCTGTGGTAGTGGCTGTTGCCCTTGTAGAATGAGTCCTTATGTTCTGTGGAATTGGTTTTCCATGAAAGGAGTAACAGAATCGTATGCAATTTCCTATCCATTTGGAGATTGTCTGTTTGGAAATCGCTTTTCCTTCCCTTCCTGTTGCATAGGCTACAAACAGCTGGTCAGTTTTTCTGTTACTTTTTGTTCTGTCCAGGTAGTAGCGTAGCTGTCTATGTACATCCAAGGTATGCAGCATTCTTTCCCCTCTGTTTTGTGGGTTTGGGAAGAAGGTAGGTAGGTGGATTGCCTGGTTTAAAGACACTCTGGATACCACCTTAGGCATAAATGTAGGATTAGTCCTCATGGACACTATCTTGGTAGAAGATAAGGAAGGGTTGTACTGCCATTAGGGCCTGAAGTTCAGAAACCCTTCTTGCTGAGGTTATTGCCAGTAGGAAAGCAGTTTTCCATGATAGATGCTGCAGGTCTGCTGTTGCTGCTGGTTCAAAAGGTGCGAGTGTCAACTTTTCCAGCACAAAGTTCAAATCCCAAGCTGGCAATGGTGGTTTCCTAGGAGGTTTTACATTCTTGATCCCTCTGAGGAACTGCCTGAGTAAAGGATGTGAAAAGACAGGTGGATCAAAGCTGTATTCTGCTGAAATAGCTGATGCATGTATCTTGATGGAGGAATAGGACAGGCCTGTATGTAGAAGCTCTGCCAAATACTCCAGAAGGTTAGCAATGTCTATATTGGACACATCTTTTCCTCTTTCAGCACTCCAAATGACAAACCTTTTCCATTTTCCTGCATAGTTCCTTCTTGTTGAAGGTCTGCGGGCTTCAAGGATAATGTCTTTAACCCTTTGGGAAAGCTCTGGATTAGTTGCTGCTATGTGATGTTCCATGCAGTCAGTTGCAAAGTTTTTAGGTTTGGATGCATGATGCTGTAGTTGTTCTGGGTTAACATCAAAGGCATCAGGCGTATTGGCCATATTTTGTCCCGAGACATGCTCCTCAGCAATGGGTACCAGTGTTGTCTTGGCCAGTTTGGAGCTATCAGGGTTATCCTTGGACGTTCCTCCTTGATTTTTAGTAATACCTTGTGTATCAAGGGAAGAGGTGGGAATGCATATGCTGTCAGACCTTTCCAGCTGAAGGAGAGCGAGTCCACTTTCCATGCAAGTGGGTGGAACGTCCTTGTGCAGAATTTTTTGAGCTGGTGATTGAGAGGGGAAGCGAATAGATCTATCTGTGGCATTCCCCATTTCTTTGAGATGGCCTTGAAGATGTCCGGGTGTAGCATCCATTCGTGAGCATCCGAGGTGGTTCTGCTTAACATGTCTGCTAGAGTATTCTCCTTTCCTGGTATGAACATTGCCTGTAACTGGATGTTGTAGCTGAGCACCAGGTTCCAAAGGTCCAAAGTCATTCTGCATAGGGGGTATGAATGAGTGCCTCCCTGTTTGTTGATGTACCACATGACTGTGGTGTTGTCTGTCCTTATCATCAAATGTCCTGCTTTGAGGAATGGTCTGAATTTTTGGATTGCCAGCTTTACTGCCAGCATTTCTTTTAGGTTGATGTGCAAATGGAGCTGGTCCTGTGTCCACAATCCTTGTACGCATTTGTCCAGCATGTGAGCCCCCCATCCTAGGTCTGAGGCGCCTGTTGTGATGGTTTGGCTTGCTTGATAGTTGTGGAAAGGTAGGCCTGGATTTGACTGGCATGCTTGAGCCCACCATAGGAACTCCTGTTTTAGGCATGGGATTAGAGGAATTTCTGCTTCTAGGCTGTGCCTGTGTTGGGACCATAAATTCTTTAGGTACCACTGTAGTTTTCTCATATGTAGTCTGGCATGTGGAACCAAGATTATGCAGGATGCCATGAAGCCCAAGGCCTGTAGAACTTTTCTTGCTGTTAGCTTGTTCTGTTTTGTTAGTGCCAAGAAGTAAAGAGGGAGTTCTTTTGTTTTTCTGCAGTTAGGAATGCCATTTGTTTTACTGTGTCCAATTCCGCCAAGCATGTCCTTGTTTGGGATGGTATCAGCCTTGACTTTTGTAAATTGACTGTGTATCCCAGTGCTTGTAGCAAGTAAATGACCCTTTGTAAATCTGTTGTCAGCTTGCTTTTGTTGTCCCCTGTAGCAGGCAGTCGTCCAGGTATGCCTAAATTTGGATTCCGTGTAGTCTGCAGTGAGCGATTACTGATGCCAGGCATTTTGTGAATACTCTGGGCGCAGTAGATAAGCCAAAGGGCAATGCTGAGAATTGATAGTGCTCTGATCCTGCAAGAAATCTGAGGTATCTTCTGCAAATTGGTCGTATGGGGACATGCAGGTATGCCTCCTTGAGATCTAGAGTTACCAGCCAGCACTCCTTGCCCAGCATGGGAAGAAGTTGCTGGAGGGTCAGCATTTTGAATTTTGGGACAATGATGTATGTATTTATTTAAGGTGGACAGGTCGAGAATAGGTCTCCAGCTTTTTTCCTTTCTTGGAACTAGGAATAGTCTGGAGTAGAATCCTTTGCCTTGTTCTGTTATTGGCACTTTTTCCACAGCTCTCATCTTTGTTAGTTGCATTATCTGCTGTAGAGCTTCTGTTTTTTGATTTGGAGGCAGGTTTGGCATTCCTCTTTGACTGGTAAAGTGTGGAAGTGGAACCGTATCCTTGGTCTATGGTTTGCAGAATCCACTTGTCTTTGTGATATAGTGCCAGTTTTTCGAAAATAAGGTTAATTTTCCGCCTAATGGTGCTGCTATTTGTTCCCTGGTAGGCGGAGTTAGAATCAAGTCACTGTGCTGTTGTAGTGGCAGTGGCTGTGTCTGTGCCTCTGTTATTACCTTGCCACTGTCGTCTTCTGTAGGCACCCCCTCTGGATTGATTTCTGCCTCTGGGACGTCTATTCCTGCCCCTTTGGGATCTTGTGGAGTCAGGAAAGGACCAATTTTTGGCAGGCCAGTTCCTGCTAAACCTTGGGGGTTGAACCTGCAAGAAATCTTTAACTGTTTGTACAGATTTTGCCTTTTCTTCCATTTTCTTCATTACCTGCTGGGCCGGTGTACCAAGCAAACTGGCCTTATCCATAGGTGCATCTAATAACTTAGCTTTAACATGATCCGGTAAGACCTGTTCCTTCAGCCATGCATGTCTTCTTATCACTGTGCCAGTCATGGCTGATCTAAATGAAGCCTCCAGTGCATCATAGCCACATTTTAAGGAATGGTTACTAACCTGTTGTATGTTATTTACCATTTCTAATATATATTTCTTATCTATAGAGTCATCAGAGGATAGCTTTTTAGTTAACTGATCAAGCATAAACTCTTGGTATTGTATCATGTGAAACTGACAATTTAAAGCTCTAGCTGAGAGAGTAGCAGAGGTGTAAACCTTTTTGCCCCATCTGTCTAAAGACCTGGCTTCCCTTTGAGAAGGAATAGGGTTTTTTGCTGTGGTCGAGGCTGCTGCCTTAGGCCCCTGGAATATGGTTTCGGGGTCTGCAAGTGGGGCCTTGTATAAGTGGTGATGAGTGTCTGGAACCCTGTAAAATCTGTCTGGTTTGACAGGGGCTGGAGGTAAGGAATCTGGTGCAGTGCAGACATCATTAAATGCATCATCCACAACAGAGAGGACAGGAGGTATAGCTAAAGGCCTGTGTTGTGGTAGGTGCAGAAAAGTCCTAAGTCTTTTTCTGGAATCTGAGAAATCCTGTTCCTGCCATTGGAATTGTTCTCGCATGGCATGTAAGGTTTCCCAAAGGAGAATTCTTCTGGTGGAGAAGCAGCTGGAATGGATTCTTCAGCATCTGAGTCTTCATAATTGGAGAAATGAGCCTCTGGCTGGTCTGTAATATCAGAGTCCTCCACGGAATCATCAGAGGACACAGGCTCGGGGGGCTCTGCTCTAGGTCTCTTTCTGGGGCTGAGAGGCCCTGTCTGGGTGAGATTGAGATCCCCTAATTAAGGATATTAAATCCTCTGCCAGAGTAAGCATTTGTGAACTAGAAGTGGGCCTAGTAGAGGGGGCTTAACAGGCACTGATTTAGTAGATTTGGCTGCTTTAGCCCTGGCAAAGGCCTTAATAGACATGGCTGCAGGAGGCCTAGCAGCACCACGTGCTGGGGTAGAGACATCCAAAGGGATGGTGTCTGATAAGTCACTAGTAACCACTGTAGGTAAGATTTCTGAGACCGTTCAAGTAGGGAAGCAGGAGCCTCAGTAGTAGTCATTGATTCAGCTGTGCTTTGATCAGTTTTCTCGGTTTCGCCGAAACCGAGACACTCGCGGTTTGCTTAACCATGGTTTCGCCGAAACCGCTGGACCGCAAGTGTCGGTCTTTTCTTTGCGTTTTTTAACAATCTGGGTAGTCGGAGGATCCGACGGCATAATGTACGCAAAGTCTGAGCCGAAAAACTGTTCAGCAACTCCGACCGACGCCTAAGCCGCTCGGTTGAATGAGGCACAGGCTGAACAGGCTGCTACGCCGTGGTCTGGGCCTAAACAAGGCAAACAGTAAGAGTGGAAATCTTTATGAGGTATTTGTTTCACAAGTTAAACCGTTATTGACTTTTTCTGACATCGGCTGAGGCAAGAAAGAGTCCCCAACGGGTACTTAGCTTTTAGAAGTCTTCAAGTAGTATTCGGAAGTAGTAATCTCTGGATCTGACCGACCGCACTTGCGAACAGCTTCTGCTTGCGCCACGGCAAGAAAGACTGAGGAAAATGGCGTCGGCTGATGCCTTTATACCCGAAGACCAACAGAGATGACGTCGGGTGAAGTGCGACATCAGCCGAAGCCGGACCCGGACTTTGGAATCCGGCCGACCGAAGGGCTGCCTGACGACAGGACAACCCAGTTGTTATGACTGCAGATGCATCCATGAAGGACATCATCAAAGTCCTTCGCTTTGCTCCAAAGAAAAAACCTCCTCCATTTATCAGCGTAAACTTTCCTTGTACTAGGCCTTCTAGCCTCCAAAATAACATTCAAAACTTGTTGAGGAAGCTGAGACCCTCCAGGGTCTAAAACAGAATATGCCAGGCTGTGAGATGCAGAGACTGAATCTTGACATTAAGGAAGTGATTGCCCTCCTGAGACAAAAGATGCGGAATCAAAGGCAGAGGCCATGGAGGCTCCTGTACTAAACTCCTCAGTAGTGGGTACCAGTGCTGTCGAGGCCAATCTGGCGCTATCAGAATCATGGATGGCTTGTCTAATCTGGCCTTCAGGAGTACCTTGGTAATGAGAGGCAGAGGTGGGAAGGCATAGACATGAAGATTGCTGCAACTGAATGATAGAGCATCCACCTTCCAAGCTGTTGGATGAAACATTTTTGTGCAAAACTTTGGCAACTGGTAATTTAGTGGAGAAGCTTAACAGATCTATGTCTGGAGTCCCCCATAACACTGTCAACTTTTGAAACACATGAGGATCCAGTTTCCACTCGTGAGGATCCACAATTTGTCTGATCAACACATCTGCTAAGGAGTTCTGTGCTCCTGGTAGAAACCTTGCCTGAAGATTGAGGTGTAAACTGAGAGCAGTCTCCCACAAAATCATCGCTTGCCTGCAAAGAGGGTACGAATGGGTTCCCCCTTGCTTGTTGATGTACCACATGACAGTAGTGTTGTCTGTTTGAATCAACACCTGTCCTGGGAGAAGTAAATCCTTGAAAGCCATCAATGCAAATTGGACTGCTAACATCTCCTTCAAGTTGATATGCAAATGTTGAAGTCTGACAGGCCACGTGTCTTGCACTCATTTTCCATTGAGGTGTGCTCCCCAAGCCTTGTCCGAGGCATCTGTCGTTAGAATCTGACTCGCCTCTGGTCGGGTCACAGAGAGTCCCTTGTTTAGGTGACATTCCTGAGCCCACCACAAAAATTCTTTCTGAATGCAAGGTATTATCTGAATGACAGTGTCTAGATCTTGGCAGTGTTGTGTCCATACATTTTGAGATACCATTGAAGCTTCCTCATATGCAGTTTGGCATTGGGAAGCACCAGAATACAAGATGCCATGAACCCCAAGGCTTGAAGGACTGTCCTTGCAGTCAGCCTGGACTGTAGAGACATTTGATGGAAATAAAGAGAAAGGCTTCTTTGTTTGTCCGGGGTCAAAAGGCCATCTGGGAAGCTGTATTCAGTCTCACACCCAGAAAGCACATGTCCTGAGAGGGTACTAGACTGGACTTTGTTTCGCTCACAGAATACCCTAGGCATCTTAACACTACCATCACATACTGTAGATGATGAAGAAGTTCGCCTTTGTGTTGTGCAATAAGCAGGCAATCGTCCAAATAAGGATAAATCTGTATTCCTCTTAACCTGAAAAAGGCTATCACTGGAGCCAGAACCTTTGTGAACACTCTGGGCACAGTAGATAAGCCAAAGGGCAATGCAGAGAACTGATAATGTAAATTTCCAGCCCGAAAACGCAGGTACCTCCTGCAACTGGGCCTGATAGGAACATGAAGATAAGCCTCTTTGAGATCCAGAGTTACCATCCAGTGATCTTTTCCCAACAGAGGTAAAAGCTGTTGTAACGTCAGCATTTTGAACTTTGGAATGTCCAGATAAGTGTTGAGGATAGATAAATCCAAAATTGGTCTCCACGTGTTCCCTTTCTTTGGTACTAGAAACAGGCGAGAATAAAATCCTAGTCCCACTTCTGACAGAGGAACTGGCTGTATAGCTCTTATTTGAAGAAGTAAAGAAATCTGCTTGTGAGCCTTTATCCTTTGCCGAGGAGGAACGTCTGGCATGCCTTTGAAAGGAGGCAATGTATGGAAATAGAACTTGTAGCCTCGGTTTATAATGTCCAATACCCATTTGTCCTGGGTGACTAAAAGCCAGTTTTGCTTGAAGAGTGCTAATTTTCCTCCCAAAGGAGCTGCCAGGCAAGAAGAATCTGGCAGCTGAAAATGCAGGTCATTGGGCCTGTTTACGAAAGGACTGGCCCCTGCCCTCACCTGCAGATTGTGCAGGCGAACTCCAAGTTCTAGGCCTGAATGTACTGTGAGCTCTGCCCTGCCACGCCTAGATCTACCCCTAGACTGAGAATCAGAAGAAGGGTACGTCCACCCCTTAGTAGGCCAATTTCTACTAAACTTTGGAGGTTGCACCTGCAAAAAATCTTTAACAGTCTGCATAGACTTAGCCTTGTCTTCCATTTTCTTCAAAACCGACTCCACAGGGGACCAAACAAAACTTCAGACTGTAAAGGGGCATCCAGAATTCTAGTTTTAACATGCTCGGACAAATTCTGATCCTTAAGCCAGGCGTGCCACGAAGAACTGAACCAGTGGCAGCCACCCTAGAAGAGGCCTGTACAGCATCAAAACCACACTGCAAAGAATGCTTACCCACCTGTTCAGAGACATGTACTAAATCCTGCAATTCTTTACACTCTATGCCCTCTGCCAAAGCATCCACTTTAGATTTTAGCTGAGAAAGGAGGAAATTCTGATACTTCAACATATGAAACTGGCAATTTAAAGCCCTCATTGCTAAAGTAGAAGAGGTATACACCGTCTTACCCCATCTATCCAAAGCTCTAGCTTCCTTATCTAGAGGAACCGGATTCTTTACAACAGAGGCTCTAACACCCTTAGGCCCCTGACTAATAGTTTCTGGGTCCGCCCTAGGACTCTTATACAGATATTTATGAGCCTCAGGCACACTGTAATACCTGTCCGGTTTAACTGGCGCAGGAGGCAAAGAATCTGGATTAAGGGAAGCCTCCGAGAAAACATCTTGAACAACATCCACAACAGGAGGTATAGCCAAGGGTCTATGCTGTGGTAAAAACAAGAATTCCCTAAGCCTCTTCCATGAATCAGAGAAATCCTGTCCTTCCCACTTAAAGTGCTCCCTCATGGAATGCAGAGTTTCTGAAAATGAAAAATCCTCTGGAGGAGAAGCAGAAGGAGTGGAATCCTCTGCATCAGAATCCGAATAAGGGGGAAAATCTTGAATATCTTCAGCAGAAGACTCTGAGTCATCTGAGGCCTGATCCAAACTTTCCAACTCTGGCTCCACCCTGGGCCTCTTATCAGGAGGGGGCATAGAACCTCTAATTAAAGTAATCAAATCTTCTGCCATTTTAAGCATGTGCTTTTTAGGCACAGACCCTGAAGTACCTGGAGGCAAAACAGACCTGCCCTTAGAAGAAGCCTTAGAAATAGTAGCAGAAGGCCTAACCACCTTAGGCATAGAAGGGAGAACAGTAACCTGAGAGGCCCCTTCAGCTAGACCTGAATCCTGTGAGGCCACATCCTGCAAAATCAAAGTTTCCCCCTGAGACTCAACAGAAACTTCAGCCGGATCCACCTGCTCCACTGTAGCTTCTGCAGGACCGGTGTCCAAAACAGACGAATCAACCTGTCTAGGTTTCAAGGATTTGTCTTTGCGCTTCTTCGTGGAAGCGGGCGTCGGAGGATCCGACGGCATATTATAATTACACCGCTTACCAAAGACTAACCTAGCACAATCTAACCTTCTTTTTATAGTGCGCTTATTAAACCTAGCACAAAACCGACACCCGACTACGTCGTGGTCCAGTCCCAAACAAGGAATGCAAAGAGAGTGATAATCCCTATGCGGTATCTGTTTCCCACAAGAAATACAATTATTCACTTTTTCTGACATCCGGAATTAACTGAGGCAAGAAAAAACAAAAATATTCCCCAACGGGGTACTTAGCCCAACTTGGTTTCGGTCTGAAACTCAGAATACGAAAATTTCAGAACACCGAACGGCACTTGCAACGCTGCTTCTGCATCGGACCATGCGGCAAAAAAGACAGAGGATATGACGTCGGTCATGCGCTTTTATACCCTGACGCTCTAATGTCAGATCTGAGCGCCCATGACCGACGTCAACCTAATACTTTGGTATTCGGGCCGACCGAGGACAGCGGACTACCCATATGTAAGGACTGCAGCAATGTGAGATGAAGAACATCCAGTTTTCAGATTATGCAGCCCAGGCGGGTATGGCCCTAGCCCTGAGCAGCATCTTATCACCCAGAATGATACCACAGTAAAAGCAGAAAATGACTGATTTCAACAATTGGCCAAGTTTCTGGTGTCATTCTAAGGGGATCCAATATCTGTCTGCCTACGATGACATGGTTGACAGACCTCAATGCTTTGCCAGAGATGGCCTGCATTTGTCATCCCTGGGCTTCTGGATACTGGCCAAGGCTCTTGCCACCCCTATGGTGCCTTTTTTAGGTGGTGTTCCAAAGACCAAATTAGCACCATAACAGCTACAAACAAACGTAAGCTAATGGTCATGCTGCTGAACGCTAGAAGTCTAAATCTTAAAATGCACTCGCTCGAAACACTCCTTAAAATGGAGAACATCGACATTTGTGCTGTAACAGAGACCTGGTTCAAGGGAGCAGAAAGCACCCTTGCACTACCAGGCTATAAACTCATTCCACACCTTTCAGCCCCATAACTTGGACCAAAGCTCCAAAGGCAGTGGTTCCATATTCATAAAGGATGTGCACACCTTCAGACTGGTAGCCCAACATAACGCATCAGAGATACTTCAGGTGCAGCTAACATTGGGTAAGACAGCGATTCAGGTCATAGCCTGCTATAGGTCCCCAACCATGTCCCAAGACTCACAATTCACGTTCCTAAGCACCCTGGAGAATATTGGGGTCCAACCTAACACTCTCTTACTAGGTGACTTCAACTACCCCTCCATTAATTGGGAAAACTACTCGTGTACCAATACACTTGCCCAACATTTCCTGGAGTTCATTAATTCCAATGCCTTGGACCAGCTCATTCTTACCCCCACTAGAGGTAGCAACATCCTTGATGTGGTCATTACTAACATGGGCGACCGTTGCTCTACACCAATAGTCAGCTCCTCTCTGGTTAGATCAGACCACATCACCTTGGAAATCCACATCCCTCCAACCCCCCCACCCCACCCCGCAAAAGGTACCGACCATGAAAAACTTCTCCAAAGCTAACTTTGGGCTCCTAAAAACAGAGGTGGCTAACTTCACAGCACCCATGCAAATGAAGAATAGTTGTAGGACCACCGAATCATACACCAATGCACTGTACGAACGCGTACATAAATGCATGGATCTCGCCATACCCAATTGAACCAAGACACCCTCCTCCAAAAAAAGGAAGCCAATCTGGTGGTCCCCTGCCATAAACTCTACAACAGAAGGAGGAAACTGATGCGGAATAAGGTGAAGTCCCAAGACTGGAAAAACTCCCTTATCAGCCTCAACAAAAAGTTGAGATCCCTCATCAAATCCTCTAAAGCTAGCTATGAAAACAGAATTGCAGCACAACCACAAGGCTTTCTATAGTTATGTAAAGAATCTCCAAGGCAATACCCAGATTTGCTCTGAGCTTCTGCACGATGGTACCTCCTATACTGAGCCAACAGATATTGCCAGTATATGGCCGACAGATTCAGTCCTAACTTTAGCCTCCCCCCCAAAAGGGCCAATCACAATACCAGTAGATTGCCAGGGAACCAGTATTACTGCTGCACAGGTTAAAACAGCACTGTCCAAGGATAAGAATAGACCTTCTATGGGACCTGACAATATCCCTGGCTGTGTTCTACATGAGCTACAGAGTGAACTGGCACCCCACCTGTGTGCCCTGTTCTATCACAGCCTCACCTCAGGCTTTGTCCCTACCAAATGGCGCACTGCTACAGTCATCCCTCTCCACAAAGGAGGAGCAACTACAGACCCTGAGAACTATTGCCCCATTAGCCTGACGAGCCTGATATGCAAAGCTATGGAGTGCATCATCATGGACCTACTAAACAAGGATATAGGGAATCTCCAAACTCTGGATCCCACATAGTTTGGTTTTGTGAAAGGTAGATCATGCCTGCTCAACTTCATCAACTTCTTTGAGTCAGTCACCAGAGCTGTAGATGAAGTCAAGGTGGTTCATACAGCCTACCTTGATCTGGCCAAGGCTTTTGATACCATTCCCCACTCAGCAATCATAGAAAAACTCACTAAGCTAGGCATCAACCCCTATGTCACTTGGTGGGTTGCAAACTAGCTCACAGATGGAGTCAGCTACTTTCACACTGTGGGTTCCAAGTCAGACTGCCGACTAGTCACGAGTGAAGTCCCACAGGCTTCGGTCCTGGGTCCTCTCCTGTTTGGTATCTACTTCTCTGAAGTCCAGGCCAACACAAAGGGACTCTGGCTGACAAAGTTCACAGACGATTTCAAGTTGGGAGCTATTATTAACTCCCAAAGTGATGTTGACATCCTACAGAATGGCTTCACTGAGACCAACGACTGGTGTCAGAACCATGGCCTTAAGCTCAATGCCAAAAAAATGTGTCGTCATCCCCTTTGGGAAAAACCTGGTTCCCATGAATTGCCACATTGATGGGATAGGAGAGGTGGGGATATTGTTAATAGGTTGGATATAGCTGAATATAAATGGATAACTTATGTTAGAAGCAGATAAATATCCAGGTTTGAATAATCTGGTTAGTTTAAAGCCTGTGCTAGTAGCTAAACAAAAGCAATACAGGTGAAAGTCTTACACAAATATGAAAAATGTTAAAAGGTCAACAATAAATGTTCATAAAATATGGATGAAAATGTTTTAATTGTAATATGTCTTTAAATTTCACCAAGGATAATTAATTAATTGAAACAATTTTTTTACTGGCAGGTTGTGTCATGTGTTTTTAGTAAAATGATTACTTATACTGTGAATAACATGGTACTGATATACTGATGAAGGGTGTTACCCGAAAGCTTTATCCTGTGACTGCTGAATAAACAGAGTGCTGCTTTACTGTTTTTTGTTTTATTTGAATTGATAGTGCAATATTTTAACAGTAAAACTTCTCTGCAGTTGGTGTATAGCTGATTTTCTAGTAACTGTTTGAGCCTGCTGTGGACACTCGTGAAAAGGGAGATGACAACCTATACAAACTGGAAAAGGAGATGGCCAAACTGCTTATACTGGAAGAACCTCTGTTCGGAATTTGCAACAACTATCTGGCAACCCCCTCTTGCTTACAGCAATGGAAAATGATGAGGGTAGTGTGAGACCCACTCCTCAACAGTTCATTACCAGAGAAACATTAGTGTTAAAAGATTATACTTTTCTTTCAAGTTTTAAGCAGCTCCAATGGCAGCGGCTGAGTTTTAATGCTTATTTGGAGCTGAATGTAGTTCCAAGGGGGTTGAGAATATTGAAAATGCCATCTTATGCTAACACTTATCCTGAGTTGTTGAAGCAGTGACAACTAAATCTGAAGCTTAGTATAGATTATATGACGCTTATGAATCAGTTCTTTACTGGTATAGAGCAAGAACTAAAAGAGGAAATAATGAAATCAGAAAATGAAATACTAGGGCTGAATAACTAACAGTGTTTCTGTTCAATACCTGCAAATGCTGGATAGGAGGCTAGAAACAACTAAACTTCACAAATTGTGAAGAGATATGAATGACTTCAAGGCCACATCTTTTCCTGGCCAAAAAATGATTTTAAAAATAATCAAAACAATAATAAAATTGTGAATAATCAGCCGAAACATATGAAAAAATGAAAAATGGATAGGCTTGATTCCTTTTCGGCTGACAGACAATGTTCAACCAATCAAGTGAGTTTTCTGAACTCAGCGGCCAATAGGGATAGTGATGGGCAGTTCCAAATGAACGGAGCATTAAGCCAACCAGATATAGGTGCTGAGGTATGTAATATTACGACAGTGGAAGGAGCAAATCACGAAATAGAGGCTACACAGCCCCAGAACGTCAGTATGTCAAGGATTTCTGCTCAGGGAATCGCAGATAATGGCGCAGCAACTGCAACACCGCAAAATGAGGTTTGTCAAATGAGACCAGTGACTTTAAACCTGCCGGAGAAGTTAAGCAGAGAAAACGGACAAAATCAACAGGACGTTCACAGCACCACAATCAGAATACAATGAAGAGGAAGAACGACAGCCCATAAACTTCCAGCAAGCTGAGCCGAAGATAAGTATTTCACATAATGGACTAATAGTGAACTTTTCAAGTTTTAGGTTTACTAAATAATTTTACATGTGAATCTCGTTAAGGCTTACAGTTTATACCAACTAGAAATTAATGTCTTGTTAATGTATTAACAGACTTGCATATTTTGTGTAGAAATATAAGCTTAAAGTTATTTTTTAAGAATGAAGTAACCGTAGGGAATTTGGAACATAAAAAGTCTAGCATTTTTATGCCTGTGCACTGTCCTATTGTTAATGCCTTTATGAATGCATGTGAAGACGATTTAAGGTTATTGTATAAGAAACAGAGTTCTAATACTAAGAAATATTTTAACCTTAAATATGATGAAGATAAGGCATTATGTGATTTAAAAAGAGCAGATAACTTGATTGTCAAGCAAACAGATAAAGGTGGAGCAATAGTGTTGTATGACAAAAATACATATATTGCAGTAATGAATGTTTTTTTAAATGATGTTAATACTTTTAGAGAAGTGAATTTTACTGACATTAGGAAGATGATATCAAAACTTAACATGTTTGTATATGAACCAAGGCAAAAGACACCGGCCCACAGGATAATGGATCCACACACGATCTCCAGCCACAAAGTATAAAAACTTCTTTAATAAAGGTTTCGACTCAAAATTCCACAGGACACACTGTAGTACACAATATAGTTGAGCGCTTTCACCCAGTCCAAATGCGACCCCCAGGGGTCCTACATTTATACCACTAGTAAACACACCCTATCCTGTCCACTCCAATCAGATTCCTAACATCTCAGACTAACCCAACCCTCTCATTGTACACCTCATCCACTTATTAACATAGCCACCTCCTCCCCTATCTTCCTTCTCCGACTACAACCCCACACCACAACTACAAACTACATCTCCCCTCTCTGCTAAACTCCATACATATTAACATGTCTATATCAACCATCCATCCACAACTCCATACACTTATCTGCTTTTCAATTGTATCTTCTCTTATAACTACTTACCTCTTAACCTCCTACGAATACCCACTGAACTCTTCTCTTTCATATCCCTCTAAATACACCTCTACACCTACATCACCTTTCTCTCCTACCTTCCCACACCTAACCACTCAACCCAACTACCTACTAGCCAAATACCACAGACTAGCGCACTTCAAGTTAAGGAAACTTAAATCCAGGAAAATATTTGACACCTCCTACAAACTTCCCCAACCAAAATACTTCAGAATCCTCCACTTTCTGCTAGATGGAGATATTCATCCTAATCCAGGCCCACACAGCATAATAAAACCAATATACACAAAATACAAGACAAAACTACATCTCTCTCATCTTCTATACCCACCAACTCTCTCTCTATTGCCCATCTCAATATACGAAGTGTTCGTAACAAAATTAGTCAACTCCATGCCCTTCTAGAAGTCCATCAATTTGATATTTTATGCTTAACTGAAACATGGCTAAAGCCTTCTATCAAAGACAATGAAATCACCCCGCCTGATCGCACAGCCAGAAAGGGAGGAGGGGTTGCAATTCTCTACAAAACAAAACTCCAAATTAGTACTATAAAACTGATTTGTACCCTAGACAATAATACTGAAATAATCAGCTCCAAACTTCAAATCAATACTACTAAATCCATAAATATCATTTGTGTACATCTCCCTCCAGGAAATAATATCAACACTGTCGAACACATCCTCAACTTACTCTCTACCAACCTCCCTCAAGAAACACTAGTCTTAGGCGACTAACATCGATTGGTATTCCTGTAACAGTACTAACCCTACCTCACATATTAACCTTTATGGCTTTAAACAACTCATTAATAGTCCCACCAGAACTAATAAAACCAACAATAATGAAACCACCTTAGACTGGATTCTTACTAATACTCCCCAACAAACCTACCAATCAGGCACCCTTCCAGATGATCTAAGTGACCACTCACTAACTTATATCATTAGACACAAAACAAACCTAACCTTACCTACAACATACAAAACACTACATTCTAAAAAACATTTAAACTCTGAACAGTTTCAAGCTGAACTTAGACAATGTAATTGGGCCCCACTAAAACATCTCCCACTTAATGAAGCAGTAGAATACTTCAATTCTACATTCCTATCTATCCTAGATCATCATGCCCCAAGTCTCACCATTAGAACCAAAGCAAAAACAGCATCCTGGCTAACCAAGAATACTAAGCAAAAGATCATTCTCAGAAATAAATCTTGGGATAGATGGCGGTCTACTAAGAACCAAACTGACTATCAAAACTTTAGAGAGCTTAGAAACAGCACAAAAAAATCCATCCTGACAGATAAAAGAACTATTACCTGCAATTACAACAATCCACCAAAAAAGAACCAAAAAAATTCTGGACTAGTATTAATAATCTTCTATCCCCAGGTCAGTCACTCACACCGAACCCTCAGGACTCTGACCCAGACAATCCTACACAGCCAATGACTAACTCTTTCTTCACCAACACTATCCAAACTCTTGCAAATCACCCATCTCCAGACACTACTAAACTACTCTCACTGACTTTAAATACTCTTCCTCCCCTTCACTTACAACCTGTATCTACCTCCTTTTTCTCATCTCTTCTCCAAAAACTTAAACCCACCATCCCCTCTGCTGACAAGCTTCCTGCAGAATTCTTGCAAATAGGATCCAAAGCCACTGCCTATCCTATTTCTATCCTAATAAATAGATCTATAAATTAAAGAATTTTCCCGTCCATATGGAAGATATCTCACATCATTCCCCTACACAAAGGGGGCAATTCTAATTACTTTTCAAACTTCAGTCCCATAGCACTTCTATCACCCATAGCTAAAATCATGGAAAACTGTATCCACAAACAACTACTTAACCACCTTCTCCATAACAACCTACTTGCAAATTGTAAACATGGATTTAGACCTTCCCACAGCACCACCACTGCATTACTCTCCTTTACCAACTCCATCAACTATAACCGCAACAACAATAATCTATCATCTTCTCTCTTCATAGACCTAGCAAAAGCTTTTGACATGGTTAATCACAAACTTCTTCTGCATACACTAAAATCTCACACTTGATCCCTCTTCCTTAACATGGTTTACATCTTACCTAGAAAACAGTCAGCAAGCAGTAGTTTGGAAAAATTCACTATCTAATCTCATTCCTATCTCTTTAGGAGTACCTCAAGGGTCTATCCTAGGTCCCCTTCTATTTTCTATCTTTATTAACGACCTCCAATCAGCTATCCCTAACACTACCTGCATACAATATGCAGATGATTCCACTATAATCTGCACTGCTTCCTCTCAAACTGAACTCCAGTCTCTTACCCAAAAAGCTTTTACCACTGTTGAACAGTGGTTCTCTGACCGTTCCCTACACCTCAACCCCAAGAAAACCAAATTATTACTGTTTTCACCCACCCGTAAATCTTCCCCTCTAAACTTCTCTATCACTGCCACTGATAACACTCTTATTTCCCCTGATTCTACTACAAAGCTACTAGGTATAACTATTGACAACAATCTTAACTTTGATTCTCACATCAACAACACAATAAAAGCAGTTAAAAAGATTGGATCCCTTTATAGAATCAAACCCTTCCTTACACCTGAAGCTCGGACCACCTTAGCTAGATCTCACCTTATCTATACCCTTCTATATGCTTCCCCTATTTACACTAATCTTTCTAAAAATAACCTTAACAAACTTGCTACATATTACCATAATATTGCTCGATTTGCTACAGGATCCCCATTTAGAACTCACCACTGTCTGAACCTAAAACAACCAGGTTGGCTTGAACTTCCTAACACGCTTATTTATCATCAGCTCTTAATAGCTCACAAAATTCTATATCAACCATCTAAAACACCAATACTCTCTAACCTCTTTACAATAACCTGAAACACCTACGTTCTTCAAACAAACTACTGGTTAATATTACCAAACCCAATAACTCTGCAGGTGACTGCCTTTTTTCCAACTCGATTGGAAAACTGTGGAACAAACTTCCATCCAATATCTCATCCTTGTCCACTCTTCTACCATTTAAAAAACAACTGGAAATGCATCTTAATAAATACCTGGCTTTGTTCTTGTACCAACCCTGATTGACCTTTCTTTCTTCTTTTCCACTACCATAATTTCTTCCTTCTCTTTTCCCTGTATCCTGATTGTTCCCCCCTTACATATCACCTTTGTACATTTATGTAATCTCATTTATACTGTACAACTAAAGAAAAATAAATAAATTAAAAAAAAAATTAATTCTATCACATTTGTTTTACAATTTATTATTCACGCTATATTTTTTCATATTGCAAGTATTTACTTATTTGATTATGAATCTTATCTTGTAATTGCCATTTCCTCTTACATGTGTATTACGTGTACTAACTCCATTTTGTATATAATCTTTTCATCTTTGTTTTCATCCTTTTATGTTTTTGTTTAAACTTGTAATAACCATTGGAGCTTTTCTCCCCGGGCCTCCACTGAAAATGGACATACATCCAGCTGGACTAGCCCGGTCAACAAATGTAAAATAAAAAATAAATTCTAGAAGAACAAGCAGAATTATGGAGGGGGATGCTGGTCTCTGCAGAAAGGGGATGAAAGTTTGTCTGGTACTGGGTCAACCGACAAACTATTTAATGCGAGGACAATGCAGAATCTCCTAAGATTGTGTCTAATCTGGTGGTTGTGTCTTATCAGACCTTGACTGAGCCAGACCCGTTGAAACTGTTTTTGAAGTCATAGGATCTGAAGGATCAGTCAGAGCCGAAAGTTTCATCTTTTTATGATCCAGGGTTGAGTCCGGATGTTTAACACTCCCTTTCTGTGAGGAGTCAAGAGAAAGATTTGATTTTGATGAGGTGGAAGACTGACTTTGGAGACTGGGATATGGTTTCTCCAAAAGGAAGGAAGGAAGGAAGGAGACATTTTAATATTAATTTTTATGTTCCGTTAAGGTTCACAAATCGAGCAATCTTCCTGCAAGTGTAATGGACTCTGCCAGTATACACAAAGGGAGTGTGCGTCCGAAATAGGCAACTTATGTCCGCATTTGGAACATTCGGTTTGTCACTCATCGTGCAAGTATGCTTCCACAGTCAAAAATTATTTACTTACGGGTATCTCTGCTGAGCCAGAAAAAGCCCATTTTTGGTGGAGGCCTGGGGAGAAAAGCTCCAAGTTGTACATAAGCAACACAGTCAAATTCTTTAAGGACATTTTACAAGATTAACATAAAATAAGTTGCTTGAAAAAATTATACATAAACATTCAAATAGTTGCATAAGGATCATAAGTACAATTGAATAGGTACAGTATTTACAACAATGGCGTATTGGTTTGAGCAACATTAATAAGTAGTCCAAGAATAGAAGAGGGTCAACACGACCAATTAAAGTTGATAAAAAAACCTTTAATGCTACAGCAAGTAAGCGCTTTCACGTTTCAAGAACGCTTCATCAGACTTAAATAACTGCCATAAAATCTACCATTTAAATACTATACAAAAACCATATCCAACCAATCAGGAATGTGAATCAATTAATATAAAACTAAATCAATTATTCATTAAAAAGGCACTTATAAATGCTTCTCTGTAAAATTATTACAACACATATAAAATATTATATAAAAAGCACATTATTAAATAATGAATAAACATCACACTTATATTTTCTATATTATATTAACTCAATGTACATATGAACGTGCTGCCAAAAAAGGCTCGAGTGTCACACGTTCATTCAAACCATGCCCTTTATATCCTTGTAACCTTAGAATCCATTTGTTTTCCTTTTCTTCAGTGTAATTCCTAATGTTACCTAGCCTATTGGTTTTCCTTATTAATTCTAATACTGTGAAACTAAATTTATGCGATGTACCTTGCTGTAAAATGTGATTAGCTAAGGCATTAGATTCATTTTCTTTGTGTATCACATATACATGTTCTCTGATGCGTTCCCTCAGACTTCTGTTTGTCATGCCCACATAAAAGCATGAACAAGTCTGACACAGAGCAATGTAAATGATATCCCTCAATTTACAATCAGCATAAAAATTCATACGGTAGATCTTCCCAGTGTCAGGATGTGTAAAGGTGTTATTACCAGATATGAAAAGTACATTGATAACAACTCCTGCATGGAAAAGTTCCTGTTCTCACAGAATCAATAGGTTTAAAGCCCTCGCTCTCACAACATAACCTTTTAAGTGACTTCATATGTGCAAAACTAGGTCCATCACCCACTATCTCTGTTATTTTATCATCTACTGTTAAAATATTCCAATTCCTCCTGATTACTTCTTTTATCTTCGTGTCAAGATTGCAATAGGGAATAATTAATCTCTTAAAGCTTTGCATGTGCCTATTGTTACTTCTCGAATCATGATCTCTTTTCTGTCTGTGTAAATATGGTTTCCCTCTACTATCTCTATTACCAATGTACTTTCATATCTGGTAATAACATCTTTACACATCCCGACACTGGGAAGATCTACCGTATGAATTCTTATGATGATTGTAAATCGAGGGATATCATTTACATTGCTGTGTGTCAGACTTGTTCATGCTTTTATGTGGGCATGACAAACAGAAGTCTGAGGGAACGCATCAGAGAACATGTATATGCGATACAAAGAAAATGAATCTAATGCCTTAGCTAAACCAATAGGCTAGGTAACATTAGGAATTACACTGAAGAAAAGGAAAACAAATGGATTCTAAGGTTACAAGGATATAAAGGGCATGGTTTGAATGAACATGTGACACTCGAGCCTTTTTTGGCAGCACGTTCATATGTACATTGAGTTAATATAATATAGAAAATACAAGTGTGATGTTTATTCATTATTTAATAATGTGCTTTTTATATAATATTTTATGTGTTGTAATAATTTTACAGAGAAGCATTTATAAGTGCCTTTTTAATGAATAATTGATTTAGTTTTATATTAATTGATTCACATTCCTGATTGGTTGGATATGGTTTTTGCATAGTATTTAAATGGTTAGATTTTATGGCAGTTATTTAAGTCTGATGAAGCGTTCTTGAAACGTGAAAGCGCTTACTTGCTGCAGCATTAAAGGTTTTTTTATCAACTTTAATTGGTCGTGTTGAGCCTCTTCTATTCTTGGACTATAGAATTTTGTACACTGGTGGAAGGCTCTTTACTCAGTGCCGCTTTGTTGGTTTATATATTAACATTAACAAGTATTAGACAATATAAGAAATAAATGGATTCTAAAGTGTAGGTTGGCTGAATGATGGCGTTGAATTACAGTACTATATAAAATGCAGAGTTAGAATGCAAGTTATGGAGACCAGGCAAGGAAAAGCAGAAGTAGTTTAAGAGAGGTATGAGGGTTGAGAATAGAGGTAGGTTTTAAAAGGGAATTTGGTAGAATATATTAGTGCAAGACATAAGAAATATTAGCAGGGAGTATGAGAGGACTGAATGCATTCAGTAGACAAATTAGGTAACGGGAGAAGGGGAAATAGAGCAGTTACATATCCAGTTGGAGAGGAAGTGGTTTTGAAGTGCAGCTTTAAAGTTGTTAGGATTATGCCGAAGGCAGATGGCTGTAGGCAGGGAATTCCATTTTTAGCTATGGTCCAAGAGTATAATAACTGTCCTGCAGGTAATCTAGGTTTAAGGACTTGAAGAAGCTGCTGCTGTTCAGATCGTAGTGGCCTAGTGGGATTGTAGAGGGTCAGTAGTGAGTTTAGTGTGGGGCAGAGTTGTGGCTTATAAATAAAAGTTTATGAGTAACTGTAAGCTGAAGGAGTAATAGGTAGTGAGGAAGTTCAGGCCATTGTAACTTTTTTAGGGCAATGCAGTGACCAGTTGAGTGGCAGGTGTTTGTAGCGAATTTAGCGATCTTATTGTAGCATGTTTCTAATTTTAACTGTAGGGAAGAATGCAGATTGGTGAACAGTGGAGCACCATAAGTTAGAGAAGGCAACAGGAATGCTTGTGTTAAAGTTAGTTTGGATGGGAGGGAGAGGAATTTACTATGTCGCTAGAGCAGTCCTAGCTTCTTATGGGTCTTAGATATATTATTTTGAATGTGTAAATCAGATTTGAGGTTTTCATCTATTATTACGCCTAACAATTTGTTGTGGGCCACTAACTGAATTTTTGTAGTGTTGAGGTAGAGTTTATTTATATGGGAGTGTATCAGGTATGAAAATCATAAGTTTAGTTTTTTGTGGATTAAGAGAAAGATGGTTAGTGTGAAGCTATGTTTCCACAGAGGAAAAGGCTGCCTGGGTATCATGATAAAGAATTGTAGCATTTGGTGCACAGCAGACTGTGGTCAAATTGTCTGCATATTGGACAAGGGAGCCCTGTAGGATAGCCAAGTGGAGATGGTTATTGAAAATGTTAAAGAACATAGGGGGGGAAACTAAATTGTGCCACTTTATAGGGTGCTCTCTTTGTCTGATTGAGAGAGAGCTTTGAAACCGGCTGACTGCCTGGGGAGATAATCTTATGTTAGATAGCTGCTGTGTTGGGGAGAGGATCTTGTTTGTGTGGAGATAGTCTAGGAGTTGTTTTTGCACACATTTTTTAAGCAGTTTAGAAAAGGGAGAGCATGGCAATAGGACAAAGTTGGAAACATCAGTTGAGGGGCCACCTTTGTGAAGAGGGAGAAATTCATGAAGAGAAAGTGAAAAATAGTAAGTAATCTTTTTTTCAGGCGGTAAACGAGATCTGAGGTATTTGGCAGGGTGCACTGTAGGTATGGGAAGCACTCGAAAGACCTGGTGGCTGCAAGCTGTAGCACTGGTCGAGTCGGATCCAATGGATCGGATCTGAACCCATTCGTGATGACAGAATGAAACTTGACATCAGATCAAGTGTTTTCTTGCACATGGGTAAGCTCCCCTGTACTTTCTACATGGGGTTTAAGCCCTCCAACATCTAAGTGCCACCTGCATGACTGCACAACAATGGTATGTACAGAGATAACAAACTCTGGTCACACTGCATAAATGTTTTGGAGAAGATGATTGCTAAACAGATGTGTAAAGTAATATGGGAGATGAGCAGTTCGGATTCAGATCTGAATGTAGCACAATTGACCCAATGTTTACAGGGAGGCACACAGATGAGTAGAAGCTAGAAATGAAGAAGGAGTCCAACTGGACATTCAGTTCCAAGGTCAACCTAAAAGTAAAGACACACATACACAGACACAATGTATGGACACATACATGCATTCACCTGAACAATGTTCGTAAAAGAAAACTGTACACACTTCTGCATGCTTACACACAATCCAATTCAAGATTAAGATCCTGTGACTACAATAAAAGAGCAGCTTTATCGCGATGCACCAAAACATACTATTTTGTTGTTTACTGACTGGTAAAATCAAACAGAGCACAGAGCATTTGCAGTAGATTTCAAGGGGAAAGAAAGCTCCACAAATACAACAGCAAAATAACACTATTGCTGACAAAAATTATAAAAATTACAAAAAAATAACATACTATGTATGAGTAGTGCATTTTATTAGGACTCCAGGTACAGGAAAAAATAAAGTTTATGTCCACTTACAAAAATGCCTGTGGCATTGGGCTTCACAGCACTCCTGGGTGGTCTTGTATTTTTGCATGAATAACAAGATGGCTACTTCTGGCTTACTTTACTGCTACCCCTGACAGAATAACTACATGTCAGATACAACTACTCCACAAATGATGTTCTGGTAGACCAGAAAAGACAGCTAATGTGCATTTAGCTGAACTTTGCTTCTGTTAATCTGCAGATCGTAATCAGTTACCACATTTAGCACACTCAATCCTAAAACATTTCATTAGCTGTGGTAATTACTTATTTTACTGGGATAGACTCAGCAGTGAAGCCGCCTACTCAGTCTCATTAATTTTTTATGTGCTCACATTCATATCATTACATGCCAGCTCATATTATCTCTCTATGCAAGACAAGAATGCCTGCATTAAAGGTACTCACAAGAGGGATCAAAGCATTATGGGAGTATAAACAGATCATGGGTAAGAGGAACAGCAGTAGACAGTGAAAGCAAGAGCATAGAGATAGAAATAGGAAGCAAATCAACAACCTATGAGATCACAAGTGAATGCATTAGAAGCAGAAGCCATGGAGAGAAGACAGGTAAAAAAGTAGTTGCATCCACCTTTACTGCATAGTTACATACGGGCAATCCTCAATGCATACCAAAACTAAGTTTTACCTAATAAAATGTAATACAACTACTAACACAGACCTGCAGTCGATCACTGCTTGGTCTTTCATATGGATAGATGTATTTCTGGGGAGAGCAATACCGTTACATATGTAAAAAGAAAAAAATATCATAAAACCACTGCTCATAAAATGTCAACCAGCCACACCTAAACAACAGGCTAATACCTACGTGCATATGTATATAGTCACTGTTGGTAGCAAAAAACAGTTAATGGTTTAGTCAGCATTCCTGACTGTTGTAGGCGTAATACCACGTTCTTTTCCTTACACCTCTCTCATGCCCTCTACAGTCACTCAGTGGTTTTACTGGGTTTCCACTCATTTGGGAGCTTTTTACATCACTCTACAAACCTCATGGAGTTGTACTTCCTCATGTACAAAACAAAACTAGAACCTTCTACTTGGCTGTGCCTTCATCTATGTTCTGTCCTGTATCCCAAATTTATTTCATGACAAATCCTTTAATGATCCTGTGTATTCAAATCATCTCCCCTTTCCCTCATACTCTGCATCCGCTATAGTCCCAGGCTACCAGACATCTCTTCAGGTCTGTCCATTTGTAATACTCAGCATCACACCAGTGGCACACTCCTTTATACTCTCCGTCAACAGATTAGAATCCTTTTCCCTGTAGATTCTCCAGAAGTTTAAACCGCATTGTGTTGTGTTATAAAAATTACTGTCAGAGAATTTATCAGTAGGAATTAATATTAACCAACATGAAACCACTGCCAACTGTTCCTGCTGTAGTAATTTACTTAATTTTTAGCAACATGTTTGGGAGGCCCAGGATTTAGGGCTCTCTGTTAATGGAGTTAATCTTGACTTGGCAAACTGAGTGGGAAGGCCTCCTAATACTTAGACACACACACACAGACACGTGATATGATATTATAACCCCCACATCAGTACTATTACACAATGGAGCTCGCCTTCATGCTGGCATGTGAAACTGGTTACGACTGGTATGCCACTGTCCGGAGCAGGACATCACTCTGCTATTCAGGGTATCCCTGTGTATGACTCACTGTCTGTGGTGTCCCCCTATGTCTCTTCTCTCTATCACGGCCTGTCTCTCTCTTCCCCACATCTATATGTGTATGCTTGACATATTGTTATATGTTCCCCATATAAATGTCTGTGTATCACATGCAAGAGATGATGCAGATATATCACATATGGGCCACCTACAGCTAGCTGAGGGTAATCCTGTCTGATGGGTGTGTGTAGGGACAGTCAAGGTGTACATAGCTGTCTGTATGCAAAGACATATTTGGACAATACAGTTATACAGTCCGATGTGGGTTCCAACATGGCCTGTGATTCTCTAAATGTAGGAGCATGCCCAGTATGACCTTGTATAGTGAGAGTGGGACTCCATTCCAGAGATAGTTGTATTCCGGTCCGGGGTTTTGTGTGCTACAGCCATACCCTCAAAAGTAAACAGGACTTTCCTAGAGGTACTCTGCTTGTTTTAGCAGATATTTTCTGACACTGGAATGTATTGCGTCATTACCTAGTGACAGACATCCTCAGATCATCGCAGTGCTTTACCAGAAGAATACAAGATGTATGATGCACAGACCAATATTATGAGCCCGACTATATACATTCTTGCCCAAAAAGGTCAGTTGAGAGGTGTGGCTACAGCCAGTTGACTGATGCTGTGTGAACAGTCCCAGCAACTTGGTGATATACTGGCTGGGGATCTCCTGTCTGTGTGGTTATTCTGCTTACCTGAACAGTCATATCCTGATGTGACCACATCTCTCAACTGAACATTTTTTGGCAGATTGTCCAGGTGTTTGTCTAGAAGTTTCATCCAGTGTACATAAAATAGAAGTTATGTTCTTACCACAACGTTCCATGTTAGTTGTCTTCTTCTCGCCTTCTTCTTGCTGGATGGGTTCGGAGCCGACCTCGGCCCACTGCCACTCTAAAAGCTCGAGTTGGTTCCACCGCTCGAGGCTCCCCTTATATCCCACAATGCTAGGCGTGAGTTACCTCAGATCTCGTTTGTAAGCTAGGCCCAGCTTATACTAGTAACAGAATAACTATAAACAAAGTCCACCTCTATAAACCAGGGAGAAGAGAAGGGTGACCTACATCCTGATCCAGGAAAATATGCACAGTAGCATATACCTAAAGTAAGAGGAGGTAGAAAGAGAGGTCACAATCAACACTCCTCTAGGTCTGTCCAGGCCAGGGGGAAGGAGGGTGGACTAAGAAGAAGGCGAGAAGAAGACAACTAACATGGAACGTTATGGTAAGAACATAACTTCTATATGTTAAGTTGTCTATCTCGCCTTCATTCTTGCTGGATGGGACCGTCCCTAGCACCTTGTCCCGGTGGCCTAACGGAACAGACTCTTGAGAACAGTGGAACCAAAGTTAGCTCTATGCCTAGAAGCTAAATCCAACTTATAATGAGAAATGAAAGTGTGAGGAGTAGCCCAAGTAGCCGCTGCACAAATGGTGTCAATAGGCAGTCTGTCTTGGAAGGCTATAGAAGTAGCCAAAGCTCTGGTGGAATGGGCTTTAGGTTTGTTAGGCAGCTTTTGGTGTCTAATTTCATAAACAAGGGAAATCAGAGATGATAGCCATCTAGATAATGATACCTTTGAAACTGTAAGTCCCTTTCTGCCTTCTGCATAGGAGACAAACAGCTGGTCAGATTTTCGGAATTGTTTGGTTCTATCCAAATAGTACCTTAACTGACGATGAACATCTAGCCAATGCAATTTTTGTTCAGACCTATTAGAATATTCTGGAAAAAACACAGGGAGATCGATGCTTTGATTAAGGTTAGACGCCGAGGCTATCTTGGGTAAAAAGGACGGGTTAGTTCGTAAAGATACCCTGTCCTTATGGAACAACAGATAAGGAGGTCGACAGCTGAGTGCATGAAGTTCTGAAACTCTTCTAGCTGAAGTAATAGCTACCAGAAAGAGAGTCTTCCATGATAGCAATTTTAAAGAGCAGGAGACTGCAGGTTTGAAAGGGGGAAGAATCAAAGAACTAAATTTATTTTTTTTATTTTATTTTATTTTATTTTTGTTAACCGGGAAAGTCCGACTGGACACAGGTCCATTTTCAGCGGAGGCCCGGGGAGAAAAGCTCCATGATACAATACAATATTAGATGAAAACAGTACAAAGCAATTCTTAACATTTATAAGTAGTACAGAGGACCATTTACCTGGCATGTGATAACTAGAAGAATATACAGTCAGTACTCTAGTAGAATATACAAGTAGTACAAATAATACAAATGTATATAAATAATTTTTTTTTTTTTTTTTTTTTTTTTTTCCTTCAGAATATTAGTAAATATAAAGTTGTAATACATTTATGCTTTAGTGTAACTGAGAAGTAAATAAATGTCCATAGTGGCATAAAATAGGGTAAAGGTATAGGTAGGATGAGAGTAAGATCATCTCTGTTAGGTATTGTGTTAGTCTAGAAACAGATTAGAGTGTTTTTCTGGTAAGGGATATGGTACAGAATAGTACAAGTGTTGGAATGTTTACTGCTTATAGATGGATGAAATGTTAGGATGAATCTGTGGGATAGCAGTAGAGCTCAGTAAAGGAAAATGTTGTAGTGTAGCATAGTCCATGCAACTGGAGCATAGATGTTGCTACCCTGGGGTATAGCAAGAGCAGAGCCAGATGTTAGAATAGTAGGATTTCAAGAGGTGTTTGAAATGGGTGCAAGAAGTAGTGCTGGTTATATTGTTTGGGAGTGAGTTCCAGGTTTGTGCTGTTGTGCAGGCAAAGAGAGATTTACCTGCTTCATTTTATGTCTAATTACATGAATGAGATTTTGGTTGCTGGATCTCAGGGCACTAGTGCTGGTGTAGGTCTTAATTAGTTGTTGGAGGGCAGGTGTTTTTCAGGGTAGTAGTAGAGTTTATGTGCAACTATGGCTTGATTGAGTCTAAGTAGCTGAGGAAGTTCCAGCCACTTGAGTTGCATTAGGAAAGACAGTGATGGGATCTATTTGAGGAGTCTGTTGCAAATTTGGCAATTTTGTTGTAGCATGATTCCATTTTGTGAAGTTCGGTCTGGTGAAGGTTAGTTAAGATAGGGAAGCATAGAGAAGGATAGAGAGGAGATGGCTTCTTGCAATAGTGGCTTTGGTCTGAATAGTCATGAACTTTTATTTCTATAGAGCAGACCCAGTTTTCGGTTGACCTTATTGATGGTTTGTGCTATATGGATATCATACTTTAGGTGGTTATCAATGTCAACTCCTAGTAGTTTGGTGTGGTTGGTTGGTGTGATTTGAGTATTGTTTTTGGAGCATATAGTGAGGTTATAGTCAGAGTTGGATGATCTGCCAGGGGTGAATAGTATTAGTTTGGTTTTCTTTGGGTTGAGAAGAAGTTGTATTTTAGTAAACCAGGTTTCAGCTAGGGTAAAGTTGTATTGGGTGATGGTGTGTAGTTCCTTAATGCTGGTGGCAGCACAGGTTATGGTAGTGTCATCAGCATATTGAACTACTGTAGCAGTGGGTAGTGAAGAAGAAATGTCGTTAGTGAAGAGGGAGAATAGCAGTGGACCAAGGATTGATCCCTGAGGGACTCCTATGGACACTGGTAAGAGAGGGGACAGCTTTTCTTGCCAGAGAACTGCTTGTTGGCTCTGATAAATAGCTGCTGAACCAGAGTATGGTGGAGGGGCAAATATTGAGACTAGATAGAGTATTGAGGAGCAGATTGTGGTTAACCATGTCAAAGGCTTTTGATAAGTCGAGGAAGATGGAAGATAATGAAAAGACCTTGGTTTCTAAAGTGATTGACTGTGTTGGTATAGGATAGAAGGGCAGTGGTTGTGCTGTGGGAGGGTCTGAAGCCATGTTGGGAGTTGGATAGTAGTTTATTTTGTTGAAGATATTGCATTAGTTGCAAGTGGACAACTCTTTCTAGAATTTTTGATAAGGGTGATAGTATGGCAATTGGACGATAGTTGGTTAGCTCTAAGGAGTTGCCACCTTTATGCAGAGGGACAATATGGGAGATTTTCCAGTGGGTGGGAACTTTGTGTTCTGAGATTGATCTATTAATAAGAATTGACACTGGGTAGGATATGGTGTCTGCTGCTATCTGAAGGAAATCAGCAGGGAGTTTATCGGCAGCTAGTGTAGTTGGTTTTAGCTTCCTAAGGAGGTTTGCAACCATTTTAGTGGACACTGGTTGTAGGGAAAAGGTAGAGAAATTATTTTTTGTATGATTGTTATATGTGATAAAAGATTGCATAGGGGTGTCATTATTTTTCTGGGTATTGGCTAGATTTTGAACTGTTTCTGTAAAGAATTTATTAAATTGAGTGGGAATATCATCTTGGTTGTTTGGCAGTACAGGGGTGGGAGTGGATGCTTTTCCAGGGTGAAGTAGTCTATTAATGGAGGTCCAGAATTTATGTGGGTTATGGCTATATTTATCCTGTAGGTTTTGTAATAGTTAGACTTGTCTAGTTTAGTTAGTCTCTTGGCTATATTACGTAGTTCTGTATACTTTGACCTTAGGATAGTGTTAGAATCTTTGTGGGAAGCTATCCAGAGTTTGTCCCTTTCTTTCATTATCTTTTTGTCTCTTTGGTGAGCCATGGGGCTTGGTGGGTTTGTCCTGATGGATCTAGAAGGGCATGATGGTCTAGGATATGTAGGAAGGTAGAGTTAAAGTATTGTACAGCTTCATTGAGAGGTAGTTGTTTAAGAGGGAGCCAGTTGCAGCACTTTAGTGCTTTATTAAAGTCATTGGCTCTGAAGCTTTTTTTATTACGTATTATTTTTAGTAGAGGTAGGTTGGGTAGGTGTTGGGTCTTGCTCCTTATTAGGTAGGTGGGTTGATGGTCACTTAGACTGTCAGGTAAACAGCCAGATTGATGTACAAAAGTGGGGTGAGATACAGAATCCAATCCAAAACGGATTGACGTTTGGTTGTTTTGTCTGTCCTAGTGGGGTTGTGATTATTTGGGAGAACCCATAAAGGTTGATGTGATCTGAGGGATAATCTTTGGAGCAGTTGGCCCAATCTATGTTAAAGTCACCTAGTAGTATTGTTTCGTAAGGGAGGGAGAGTGACAACCAACTTAACACGTTTTCCATAATGGGATTGTTGTTACCTGGGGGTATATATGCCCCTGCGATGATTATTTGTTTGTTTGGGTTTAATTTAAATTTTGCTAGGATAAGTTCTACGTTGTTGATTTCTTCATTATTATAGTCAAGTAGTTCTAGTGAGAGGTGGCTTTGGAATAGAATTGCTACACCACCACCCTTTTTACCTTTCCTGTCTTTACACTGTCCCAAGGAGGAGGAGGATTTCTTATAGGAGGTCTGAGAAGAAAAACTCCCTTCAAAAATGCTTTGCAAAGCTTGTGGGACATTATGGCAGACTCTGAAATGCCCACATGAAAGTTAGAAATAGCTGCCAATTGGACTTTATGAGTAGATGGAGATGAACCTGCATGGAAGAGTTCAGCTAGAAAATCAAGGACCATTTGGATGGAAGCTGTGAAAGGATCTATGTCCCTTCCTTGAGCCCAAAAGGCGAAACGCTTCCATTTACTCAAATAAATCTTTCGAGTGGAAGATTTATGGGAAGCTATCAAAATATCTCGGACAGAGTGAGATATTTGAGGAAGCCTGGCTAAGGTTGGAACTGGAGGAACCAAGCAGTGAGGTTCAGAGAGGGAAGGGAGCGGTGAAACTGACCCGACTGATGGATCAAAAGATCTGGAACTAGGTCCAGATGCCAAGGTCGCTCCAACAGAAAATGATGAAGAAAGGGGAACCAAACCTGTCGAGGCCAGTAAGGAGCAATGAGGATCAATGAGGCCTTCTGAGCGATAGCTTTCTGTATTACTTGAGAGATTAGTGGGAAGGGAGGAAATGCATACAGAAGTCCCCGGGGCCAAACTTGGACCAGAGCGTCTCTGCTGGGTTGGCCTGGTAAAGGGAATAGGGTGAAATAATCTCTGCACTTGCTGTTTTGGGGAGTAGCAAAAAGGTCGCAGCAAAGCTGACCCCACTTGAGAAAAATTTCTCTCACAACAGAGTCTTTCAGAGACCACTCGTGAGGCATGAGGATAGCTCTGCTCAATTTGTCCGCGATTTGGTTGGACTTCCCGGGGATGTGCGTTGCTATCAGAAACCGCTGAGAAGAAATCTCCCATTGCCACAGTCTGAGTGCTTCTCGACACAGGGGGTAGGACCTGGTTCTGCCTTGTTTGTTGATATACCACACTACAGACATATTGTCCGTCTGGATTGCTATCGTTTCCAAGGGAAGAGAGTCTTGAAGGGCTTGCAACGCTAAAAGCACTGCTCTCATCTCTAGAACATTTATGTGCAAGTGGCATTCTTCTGGTTGCCATGTGCCCTGGACAGTTCTGCCCTGATAATGCCCCCCCCACCCGATCAGGGAGGCGTCCGTTGTCAGAGTAGCAACCGGAGGGGGAAGAACAAAGGGTCTTCCCAAGAAGGGCTGAGGGGAAGACATCCACCACAGAAGAGGATTCCTGCATGTTTGCGTGATCATAATGGTGTGGGACATCGGAAGTTGCTGGTATGACCATTGCGTGAAGAGCATCCATTGAAGGATTCTCATGTGGAACCTGGCTAATGGAAGCAGAGGTATGGCAGCCGCCATAATCCCCAACACTTTCAGAACTAACCTGGCTTTGACTCTGTTGCTGCTGAAGATGAGCGAGACCAGTTTTTGTATGTCTGTTATTCTCTGATCTGTTAGCCTCGCAGACATGTTGACTGTGTCTAGAATTGCGCCTATGAAGGTAATAACACGACAAGGCGACAAAACAGACTTTTCGCAATTTATTGAAATGCCTAAGTTTTGACAAGTGCGAAAGGTGTAGTCCCTGGCTGTTAGAAGAAGATGCTTGGTGGGAGCTGTGAGGAGCCAGTCGTCCAAATATGGAAACACCTGGAATCCTTGACGTCTCAGATGAGAAGCTACCACTGCCATACATTTGGTAAACACCCGGGGGGCAGTGGTGAGTCCAAAGGGCAGGGCTCTGAATTGAAAATGACTGGTTCCCAGCCTGAAGCGGAGAAATCTTCTGGAGCGTCTGTTCATTTTTATATGATAGTACGCATCCTGAAGGTCTATAGAGCACATCCAGTTTTTTCTTCACAATAGGGGAAGGATGGACTGTAGTGTGACCATCCGAAATCGTGTTTTCTTGACTGACTTGTTCAAGATACTGAGATCCAAAATTGGTCTCCAGTCCCCTGTTTTTTTTGGAACTAAAAAGAACCTGGAGTAGATTCCGGATCCTTGCTGGTCTGCTGGAACTGGTTGAATTGCTCTTTTTGCAAGCAGTTTTGAAACTTCCAAAGCTGCAAGATCCCTTTGAGCGGGTGGAACATCTGGAAGGTATTTTTTTGATCGGTTTGGAATGCAAAGAAAGGGAATGGAATAGCCTTCGGAAATGATGGACTGTACCCACTTGTCTCGAGTTAGGGATAGCCAGGCTTCTGGGTACAGTGACAATCTTCCCCCGACTGCCTCCGAAGGTGGACAGTCGGGCAACACCTCAGGGATGCTGAAAGGGCTTATCGGAGAAAGTTTCTCGATTGCCCTGGTTCTGCGGACCCCCCCTGCCTCTAGGGCGACGTCTACTATTGTTGTTCCCCCCTCTGCCTCTGGCGGGGTACCGACTCTGTGCGTCAGGCGAAGTCCCTTGAGATTGTTTGCGGAACCACATTTTTCCACTTTTCTGGCCCTTGGGGTAAGGCCTAGAAGGAGTAGAAAAACAGACTCCGACGGCAGAAAGAGTCTTGCCATCAGTCTTGCACCTAGTCAAGGTTTCTTTCACTTGAGGACCAAAAAGAGATGATCCATCAAACGGGGAATTAGTGAACGACGTTTTAAAGGGGTCCGCAAAGTTGCATAACCGCATCCAGGCATGCCTACGTAAGGCCACTCCTGTTCCTGCGGCCCTGCTCGCTCCATCAGCCGCATACGAAAGGAGGCGCATGGAGGAGTTAGCTATGGAGTTCAGGGTAGCCAGCTGAGTGTTCATCTTGTCTTGAAAACCCGCAGCTATAGGATCCTTCAACATATCACTCGCTTCTTTGATCAAGTCCCTTTGAAGACGAGTAAAATGGCATAGGTAGTTCAGCGAACGCATTGCAAAGGTCGCTGACGAGAACATCCGCTTCCCGTACCTGTCCATGGACCTAGATTCCTTGTTAGGTGGATGGACCGGCACTGAAGGATCAGCTAGTTCCTTCTTAGTGGCAGCAGCAACCACCATAGCATCCACAGAAACTCCTTTTGTCAGAAATTGTTTATCTGCTGGTGCTGTGATGAATTTTGAGGGTCTCCTGGGAGTGGGGTCCACTGAATCAGAAGCCGTCCATGCCTTTTTTGCTACCACCTGCATGAGGGGGTCAAAGGGGGGAGACACCCAGGAGGTGGAAGGGCGAGAGCCAAACGCCTCAAGGTACACAGATTCATCCTCCGAAGGGTTGAGGGCTGGCCAATTTCCCCTCTGCTTAAGGATTTCTAGAATGTCTGCAAATGAGACATCTTCAGAAGGAGAACGGGGGGAACCCTCGGAATCCTCTAAATCTGTGTCAGAGGTGACGGACTCAGGTGAGTCTATGTGTTTCCTCTTACACTTTCTCTTCCGAGGGGGCTCTTCTGCCAAATCAGGAGAGGCCTCGGAAGAGGATGAGATCCCCACAGGGGATTCCTGAGGAGCTGGCTCTCTGCGGTCTGGGATGAGGGAGTGAGTCGACTTGACCTGAGGCACCGAAGAGGGAGGGGCGGACGGAGCCGACTGTGGAGTAGAACCAGGTTCTAACACACTCCGCATGACCTCGAACGCACCCCTGTCAGGCAGAGCCAGAGGTCCCCGCTCCGAGAAGCTGAGAACCTCCCTCGGCACCGACAGTGATGGCTCCGAGGCCGATGTCGGAGCCGAACTCACCAGCGCCGAAGCTCCGAGAGGAAGAGTGGGGTCGGACAAGGGTCCGATGCCACTCACCCCCTCGGAGCCGACGAGGGAAGTCCGGCGCCGAGATTCTTCTAAGGAAGAAATCGGAGCCGACGACGGAGCTGAAGACATCTGTATCGGCTCCGACGCTACCACAGTCTCAGTTCCGAAACACCCCGGCTCCGAGCTCAACGGAGTCGGAGGAGGAACATAATGGGGGACAGGGTCAGGCATCGACTGATGAGTCGGGCTCTGAAGCATTTGGGCCAGTGCCTCGGACTTAAGAAGTCGACTCACTACCCTCTGAAGGTCATGGTCCAAAAGCCTCGATGACCTAGAGGAGTGAGATCTATGGCTCCGTTCAGACAGCAAGGGAGATGCTGGAGCCGAATGAACGGAGCCAAGGGACGGTGACCTGGACCTCTTTCTAGATGTCGGTTCCGAAGGTCTGGTCGGAACCGACAGAGGAATTTCCAATACCTTGGCTCCAGCCGGAGCCGAGGAAACCACAGAAACTGCAGTCTGAGAGTCATCGGCTCCAGCCGGAGCCGATGTAGACGGAGGTTTCGAAGCCTTAGGCCTCGGCTCAGACGCTGGAGCCGAGGACCTAGAAGCCTTGGAGGGTTTTCCCGAAGGAACAGTAAGGGAACCCTCAGGCTTAAGTAAACCTCTCAGAATAAGTTTATTCTTTCTTTCCTGCAGGACTCTGGGGCTGAAGCCATGGCATACAGCACAAGAGTCCTGCAGGTGTAAAGGTCCCAGGCAGTAGACACAAGAAGTGTGACCGTCTGTCAGAGACATTTTCTGACAGCACGAGTCACACTTCTTGAAGCCTGAGACCTTTGAGTCTTTGGACATTATAGAAGGAGTGTAACCACACACACACAGTCAAACACACTGATTACACCCTATACAAGTCTTAACTGAAAAATTAAACACTATCAAAGTTTTTTTGAGAAAAACACACACACACCACTAGGGGAAGGAAAAAAAAAGGCCCGAAGGCCCGAAGGAAGAACTTATAAGTTCTTTGTGGAAAAGGGGATAATAGAAGAGAAAGGGGTCAAAATCCACTAAACTAAGGGAAATAATTGTAAAGAATTAAACTAAAGGGGTTTAAGTAGACTAAAAATTACTCTACTATAACTTACCAAGAAGCCGGTAGAAACCACACACCTCGATCGCTGTAGCGGCAAACGAGATCTGAGGTAACTCACGCCTAGCATTGTGGGATATAAGGGGAGCCTCGAGCCGGTGGAACCAACTCTCGAGCTTTTAGAGTGGCCGAGTCGGAGCCGAGGTCGGCTCCGAACCCATCCAGCAAGAAAGAAGGCGAGATAGACAACTGAACATCTTGTGTTTTTATGGCAAGCTAATTGCATATAACTGAAGACTGACGTTACAAAATGACAGACAGTGTTTCAGACTTCATAACCTTCAAACAATTCCTGCTAATGCAAAACCCATTATTCTACCAATTGTCTCAGTATGTAAAGGCAATATTTACAACACGTGTCTATCATTGGGCCTTTGTCCCACTTATTTATGACCTTGTCCAGATGTCTTGCTGTCAGACGTTGAAAGGTATGATGTGGGTACAGAGTGCATTCTACAGTTCAGAAATGTCCATTATATGTGTAGTATATTCCACACAGCACTGTGACTTCCAGGTATGTCAGTGGCAGAGCACAGTTGTGTATAGATTGATAGGTTGCTATGACATTAGTAGGGTATTGGCCCTGAAGCCCTTATAACCCAACAAAGATGACAGTGTAGCCCATGTTATAACGGGTTCCTATTAAATGATCGAAGACACATTCTTTGGAATGCGTCTTGATCGAACTTGAAAGCACGAAAAGGCAAAATAGGAAAACGGCATATAAGCAAATTCTTTCCCTGTGAAAGAAATCGCTTGGCCACTTCGGTTACTTTGCCATTTTCGTGACTGTAGTGCGATCTTGGAGTTGGTATATTTAAGTAGGGGTGTGCGGGGGGGGAAGACAGTACAGTTGTGTACACTTACCATAAATGTAGATGTTCAAGTGTATTCACTGTTGCAGTCATTACATTTGGGTTATCTGCTTGCAGGTAGCCCTCAGTCAGCTTGATTATCAAAGTCCTGGGTCCTGCGTCAGTTGCTGTCTTCTTCCACGAAGTCAGGTAGTTAGGGGTATAAAGCATGCAGCCGACGCCATTACATCAGTTTTTCTTGCCCCAGATGTCAGGTGCCCCATAATGAGAAGCAATTACATACACGGTTACACCTCCAACAAAAAGAAAATACACCAGAAAGCTTAAATACAGTAAACAAGAAAAGAGGTATAACCAATAGAAGTCAGGGGGCTGGAGGGAGGGTAACCAGGACTGCAACAGTGAATACACTCTAACATCTACATTTATGGTAAGTGTACACAACTGTACTATGTTCTTCGTGTTTCACTGTTGCAGTCATTACATTTGGGTAGGATTCCCAAAGCTAAGGAAGGGAGGAGGCAATTAAAGAGCATTAGGACCAGCTATTAGGCCCTGCAAGACTGCAGTGGCAAAAACCAGCTCTGGATTTACAAAAAATTGGCAAGAGGTAATGCTTGGTGAAGGTATGTAGAGAACTCCAGGTAGCAGCTTCTAGGATGTTCTTGGTAGGAACACCTCTGAGAAAGGCTGTTGAAGTAAATGCAGCCAGAGTGTAATGTGATCTTATCCCCTGTGGGGTAGGTTTTCCATGGTGCTTATAGCAGAAATGAATGAAATGGCCTATCCACTTAGAAATGGTTTGCTTTGAAATGGCCTTCCCCTTTGCCCCTGCAGCAAAGGCAACTAGCAGCTGTTCAGTTTTCCTGAGAGGCTTAGTCCTGTCCAAATAAAATCTAAGTTGTCTGTGCACATCCAAAGAGTGCAGCATTTGTTCTCCTTTGTTCTGTGGATTAGAAAAGAAAGTTGGCAAATTAATGGACTGATTAAGTGACACACTGGATACCACCGTGGGCATAAAGGAAGGATTGGTCCTGAGGGACACCCTGTCCGCATGGAAGATCATGAAGGGCTCCACTGCCATGAGGGCCTGCAATTCAGACACTCTTCTTGCTGAAGTGATTGCTAGAAGGAAGGCTGTTTTCCAAGAAAGGAATTTCAACTCTGCAGTTGCAGCTGGCTCAAAAGGAGGTAGAGTGAGCTTTTCCAATACAAAGTTAAGGTCCCAGGCTGGAGCAGGAGATCTCCTGGGTGATCTTAATTTTTGGCCCCTCTGAGGAATTGTTTCAGCAGGGGGTGAGAGAATAGGGGTGGCTCAGTTATTATAATGCACTGAAATGGCTGAGGCATGAATTTTAATGGAAGAGAAGGAAAGGCCCTTGTGAAGCATCGCTGTTAAGTACTGAAGAATATGCGGCAAGCTGGGCACTGTTGTGCCCATCCCCTGAGAGTTTGGTTCCAAGAACAGTATCTTTTCCACTTTTCAGCAAATGATTTTCTAGTACTAGGCCTCCTTGCCTCCAGAATGAAATCCAGCACTTGCTTACTGAGGGATGGTATTGGGGAGCTCAGGTAATTAGCCAGGCAGCAAGGTTCAGGGTATGAAGCTGGTGGTGCAGAATCCGGCCCTCCTGCTGGAAAAGCAGGGTAGGGGTCTGAGGCAGGTGCCATTGTTCCAGCAGTGACATACTGCACAAGAGGGGGTGCCAGTGTTGGCGTGGCCAGTCTGGTGTAATGAATATTGTCCTTGGTTTGTCCTGTTTGATCTTTAGTAGAACTTTCGAGAGGAGAGGCAGAGGAGGAAAGGCATAAACAGAGGCTTTCCCAGGTGAAGAACAGGGCATCCACTTTCCAAGCTTGTCTGCGGGGAGTCCTTGTGCAGAATTTGTCCAACTGGTAGTTCTGGGGGGAGACAAACCGGTCTATAGCTGGGCTCCCCCATTTGTTTCTCAAAATGTTGAATATCTTTGGTTCCAGTTTCCACTCATGTGGGTCCATGAGATTTCTGCTTAGGTCATCTGCCAGCGAATTTAGCTTGCCTGGCAGGAATTGATTTTGTAGGTGCACTTGGTAGCTCAAGGCTGTGTTCCACAGAGCCATGGCTAGTCTGCAGAGAGGGTATGAGTGGGTTCCCCCCCGCTTGTTTATGTACCACATAACAGTGGTGTTTGTCTGTCTTTAACAATAATTGTCCTGGAAGAATGTGGTCCTTGAAGGTTGTCTGAGAATTCTGTACAGCTAGCATTTCTTTTTGATTGATATGTAGGTGCATTTGACTCAGGTTCCATTTGCCCTGAGTGCACTGCCCTGCCAAGTGAGCCCCCCATGCATAGTCTGATGAGTCTGTTAGGGTTTGGGTGGCAGGAGGTAGAGTGAATGGTAGTCCCTTGTTGTGGCAAGGGTCTCTGCCCACCAAAGGGCCTCTGTCTTTATACAAGGAATGATAGGACTCATTGACTCCAGGTCCTTAAAATGATGACACCATAGGCTTTTTAGATACCATTGTAGTTTCCTCACATGCAGTCTCGCATATGGAATCAGTAGGATGCAAGAGGCCATTAACCCCAGGGCTTGTAGTATTTTCCTTGCAGACAGCTGTGTTTTCTGGCCAATAGTTTGAAGTAGGCTGTCAAATATACTCTTTTCTCTGGCGCGAGGTATGCCATCTGGGAAGTTGTGTTCAAGCTTCCTCCCAGGAATAAAATTTGTTGGCAGGGTACTAGGTGAGATTTCTTTTCATTTATGGTGTACCCCAGTGAGGTTAGCAGTTTCTTTACAAATGCCAGATGATTTAACAGTATGTCCTGGCTTTGTCGGAATTAGACAATTGTCCAGGTATGGGTATATTTGAATAATTTCTTTGCCTGCAGAATGCAATGATTGGAGCTAGGCACTTTTAAATACCCTGGGTGCAGTAGATAAGCCAAAGGGCAGTGCAGAGAACTGATAGTGCATGTAGCCTGCTCTGAAGCGTACATATTTTCTGCAAGATTCCCTTATTGGGATGTGCAGGTAAGCTTCTTTTAAGTCCAATGTTGCCAACCAGGCATTTTTGCCTAGCATGGGAAGCAGCTGATGAGTTAACATTTTGAATTTTGGGATTACCAAAAAGGTGTTTAGGACAGACAGGTCCAGTATAGGACGCTAGGAGTTGTCTTTTCTGGGTACCAGGAAAAGTCTTGAGTAAAAACCTTGTCCCCATTCCTCTGCTGTGACAGGTTGAATAGCCCTGATACTTAGAAGAGAGAGAAGCTGCTGTTGAGCCTCTGCCCACTGATTTGGGGGTAGGTCTGGCAAACCGTTTGGGGTTGGTAAGGTGTGGAAGTGGAATCTGTAACCTTGGGAAACAGTATTTAAAACCCATTTGTCTTGGGTAACGAGTTCCCAGTTTTTTGCATGCAGGGCGATCTTTCCCCCTAAAGGAGCAGTCAGTTGAGCAGGGCTTGAAAGGTTTAAGGTTAAGTCATTGTGACAGTTTACTATAGGGGGGGGTGTCTTACTACTTCCGGCTTTGGAAGTGGGAGCCCCCTACTGCTTAGGCCTGTGAGTACCTTGAGACTGTGGACTAGGTGGTCTGCTGTTCCTGGGTTTTGACTGAGAAGGCCTGGAAGAGACAGGAAAGGACCAGTTTTTAGAAGGCCAATGCCTACTAAATCTGAGAGGCTGTACTTGCAGGAAATCTTTAACAGTTTGCATAGATTTAGCTTTTTCCTCCATCTTTTTAAGTACTTCTTCTGCTATGTTGCCAAACAGGCGGTCTTGGTTTAAGAGGGCATCCAGTAATTTAGCTTTAACATGATCTGGCAAGGTTTGCTCCTTAAGCCAAGCATGCCTTCTAAGAACAGACCCAGTGACAGCAGCCCTGCAAGGTGCCTCTAAGGAGTCAAAACCACATTGCAAAGTATGTTTACCAACTTGTTCAGCAGAATGCATTAAATCCTGTAATTCTTTATTTTCAGCACAGTCAGGAATCAACGTTATTTTCTGTTTAAGTAATCCAATAATATGCTGCTGATACTTTAACATATGAAACTGGCAGTTTAAGACCCTAATGGCCAAAGTAGCAGAAGTGTATACCTTCTTACCCCATCTGTCCAGGGCCCTGGTATCTCAATCAGACAGGGTAGGGTTTTTGGCAGTACTGGCCTTAATGCCTTTGGGTCCTGTGAAATGGTTTTTGGGTCCGCAGTAGGATTCTTAAAGAGGAACTGGCGAGAGACAGGCACTCTAATACCGGTTAGGTTACTGTGAGCCTGAGGTAAAGTGTCTGGGACCAGGCTATATTCCAAGAAGGCATCATCTACAATGTCCAGTACAGGAGTGATAGCTAAAGGCCTGTGTTGAGGTAGGAATAAGAATTCCCTAACCCTCTTATTAAGTCGGAGAAATCCTGGCTTTCCCAGCAGAAATGCTCCCTAACAGTATGCAAAGTTTCACCAAAAGAAAAATCTTCTGGAGGGGAAGCAGAGGGTATGGAGTCCTCTGCATTAGAATCCTCATAGGTAGATAAGGGCAAATCCTGGTCATCAGAAAAAACAGAAATCTCAGAATCCCGATCCGAAAAATCAGAAGGAAAATCAGTTCTAGGTCTCTTAGAGGGAGAAGGTTGGCTTCCCCTAATTAGAGTAATAAGGTCTTCAGACATTCTTATCGTTTGTTTTTTAGGCATATGGACCTGACCATGCGGTTTGGACGTCGGTTTTCTAGGCGTGGATCGAGTTTTAGGCCTTGAATAAGAAGATGGCGTTGGTTTGATATGCAAGTCAGTAGGCCTGAATACACCCTCAGAAGCCGGTGCCTGCACAGCGGCTCTGGACCCATCCAAGGTAGAGACATCCGCAGGTTCCATAATCAAAGAAGCATCTCACAGTATACCGGACTCCGAATGTGTCTCTGTAGAGGCCTGAGAATCTGAAGTAGTGGGTATCAGGGGCTGCGAAAGCACCTGAGTACCAATAAACTGGCGACTAGCTTAACGGAAGTATCGTCGGCAGCTTTGGACCTATGTGGTCTGACTAAGTTTTTTCAGAATGTCGGATGGCTTACCAAAGTTATTTCTGGATAATTAAACAGAGTACCGAAATAGTTTGATGCAAAAATGAACCGACGGATAGTTTGAGGATTGAATAAGGCACAAAACGGACAGGGAGGGACGTCGTGGTCTGGGCCTAAGCAAGGAATGCAGTACGAATGAAAATCTTTGAGGTATTTGCTTTCCACAAGTAATACAATTGTTAACTTTTACTGACATTGGTTTAGAGAAAGCAAAAGGATCCCAAATGGGGTACTTAGCTTTTTTGAAGACTTCGGTTCTGAAACCCGAAAATGAAAATTTCAGGAGTCGGCCGACCGGCACTTGCGAAAGTACAGTTTTGTACCTACCATAAATGTAGATGTTCGAGTGTATATACTGCTGCAGTCATCACACTTGGGTTATCCTGCCGTCAGGCGGTCCCGCAGTCGGCCGAATCCCAAAGTCTTGGTCTGGCATCAGTTGTCTTCGCTTCTTCCCTGACGTCAGTGCAACATGGGTATAAAAGAGGCAGCCAACGCCATTTTCTTCAGTTTTTCTTGCCCCAGATGTCAGGTGCCCCCAACTAAGAAGGCAATACAAATAACTATACAAAAATACCTTAGTAGATAAACAATAGTTGTAGCTGTTAGCAAATACACCATATAGACATGCATCCAATTGATTGATGTACATGGAGTTATAACTAACACCCTGGTAACTAGAGGGGAAGGTGGGAGGGTAACCTGGACTGCAGCAGTATATACACTCGAACATCTACATTTATGGTAGGTACAAAACTGTACTATGTTCATCGTGTTATACTGCTGAAGTCATTACACCTGGGTTGAATCCCAAAGCTATGGATGGGTAGCTGGTACTAAACTGGGTTAGGCGAAGCTAGGATGCCCTGCAGAACTGCAGTGGCAAAATCAGCTCTGGTTTTTGAGTATAATGGAAGGTGGTAGTGCTTGGTAAAGGTGTGCACTGAACTCCAAGTAGCTGTCTCCAGAATGTCCTTGGTTGGAACCCCCCTGAGAAAGGTTGCTGTAGCCCTGGTAGAATGGGACCTAACATTAACAGGCACTGCTTTCCCATGGTGCAAGTAGCAAAAGCGGATACAAAGTGCTATCCATTTGGAGATGGTCTATTTTGAAATAGCCTTTCCTTGAGAACCTGCAGCATAGGATACAAAGAGTTGGTCAGTTTTTCTGAAGGTCTTTGTCTTATCCAAATAGTAACGTAGCCGTCTGTGAATGTCCAAAGAGTGAAGGAGTTTTTCCTCCTTTATTCTGGGGATTTGGGTAAAAGGTGGGTAAATGAATGGTCTGATTCAAAGCAACACTGGATACTACCTTTGGCATAAAGGTAGGGTTAGTTCATAGAGAGACTCTGTCCTAATGGAAAATGATGAAAGGTTCCACTGCCATGAGTGCCTGTAGTTCTGAGACCCTGCGTGCTGAGGTGATAGCCAGCAACAGAGCTGTTTTCCATGACAAGTATTGTAGTTCTGCTGAGAAGGCTGGTTCGAGGAGGCAGTGTTAATTTTTCTAAAATGAAGTGAAGTTGAGGTCCCAAGCTTGCGTTGGGGGTTTTCTGGGGGGTCTTCTATTCTTAGCCCCTCTGAGAAACTGCCTTAGTTAAGGGTGTGAGAAGATGGGAGGATCCGTATTATATTGAGCTGAAATGGCTGAAGCATGGATCTTAATGGATGAGAAAGAAAGGCCTTTGTGTAGCATCTCAGTTAAGTATTGCAGTATTTGAGGAAGGTTTGGTATCCCAGGATTTTGGCCTTTAGCCTGATTCCATGCACAAAATCTTTTCCATTTGTCCGAGTAAGTTTTTCTGGTGCTGGGCCTCCTGGCCTCCAAAATGGCATTCAGGACATCCTTTGAGAGAAGTGTTGATTGATAATTCAAGGTATTCTCCATGCAGCTAAATTTAAAGTCCTGAGCTGTCTGTGAAGGATCTGAGAGTTTTGCTGAGTCAACAGAAGTGGGAATTGAGGTAAGATCCATGAAGGGCTGTGAGTCAAGTTCCTTAGTAATGGGTACCAGTGCTGATGTGTCCAGTCCGGAGCAATGAGGATCATTTGTGGTCTCTCTGATCTGACTTTCAGTAATACCTTGGTCAATAGAGGTAGTGGTGGAAAGGCATAGACTGTCAATGCTGTCCAACTGAAAGATAGAGCGTCCACTTTCCAGGCTAGGGAATGATAAGTCCTTGTGCAAAATTTTTGTAGTTGGCAATTGTTGGGGGAGGCAAATAGATCTATGTCTGGGCGTCCCCACCTTTGAGTTATCATTGAAAATACTTGGGGGTGTAGTCTCCACTCGTGAGGATCTGCCATATTTCTGGTTAATTTGTCTGCCAGTTTTCCTTTCCTGGCAGGAATTGTGCTTGCAGTTGTACTTGGTAAGTCAATGCTGTGTTCCACAAGGTCATTGCCTGTCTGCATAAAGGGTAGGAGTGTGTTCCTCCCTGTTTAAGTACCACATAACTGTGGAGTTGTCTGTCCTTATTAGTAGTTGTCCTGGATGCAAGAGGTCCTTGAAGGCTGTCAGTGCATTTTGCACAGCTAGAATTTCCTTTTGGTTGATGTGTAGATGCATTTGTTTTGCAGACCATTTGCCCTGTATGCACTGTCCTGCCATGTGTGCTCCCCAGGCGTAGTCTGAAGAATCTGTTGTCATAGTTTGGTTTGCTGGAGGTAAGGCAAAAAGAAGACCCTTGTTTATTTGACATGCTTGAGCCCACCATAGGAACTCTTTTTGAAGGCATGGAATGAGAGGTATACTTGTTTCGAGGCTGTGCCTGTGTTGAGTCCATACACTTTTCAGGTACCATTGTAATTTCCTCATATGCAGCTTTGCATGTGGAATTAGTTGAATGCAGGACGCCATGAACCAAAATGCCTGCAGGATTTTCCTTGCAGTGAGCTGGGTAAAAGTCGCCATCTTTTTGAAAGTATTGAGTCAGTTGTTTTTGTTTGTCTGGCGTGAGATAAGCCATCTGGGCCATTGTATTTAAGCTGGCACCCAGGAATATTATGTCTTGTGAGGGTATTAGCTTTGACTTCTTTTTGTTTACTGTATACCCTAGGCAACTTAGCAGCTTTGTTACAAATGCCAGATGCTGTAATAGAATGGCCTTGCTGTCCGCTTGGATCAGGCAGTCCAGATATGGATACATTTGTATTCCTTGTTGTCTGCAGTATGCAATTACTGATGCCAGGCATTTCGTAAATACTCTGGGTGCAGTAGATAAGCCAAAGGGCAATGCAGAGAATTGATAATGCGTTGTACCTGCCAAAAATCTGAGGTATCTTCTGCAATCTTGTCTGATAGGGACATGCAGGTATGCCTCTTTGAGGTCCAACGTTACCAGCCAAGACTCCTTGCCCAGCATGGGAAGAAGCTGCTGTAGTGTGAGCATTTTGAATTTGGGTACCTCCAGGTATGTGTTTAGAATTGAGAGGTCTAAAATGGGTCTCCAGGCTTTGTCCTTTCTTGGTACTAGAAATAGTCTTGAGTAAAAACCTTGGCCTTGCTCCTTTGTAGGTACCTTTTGAATTGCTTTCATATCCATGAGAGTTGAAATTTGCGTTTGTGCCTCTGCCCATTGGTTTGGAGGCAGATTTGGCATGCCTCTCATCCGTGGTAAAGTGTGAAAATGAAATCTGTAGCCTCGGGTAATAATATCCAGAACCCATTTGTCCTTCGCTATGATATACCAATAGCGGTTTTCCTCCCAAAGGTGCTGCCAGGGCAATTTTGCTTAGCAGGCGAAGAGGGAAGTCATTGTGTTTGTTTCCTGAAGGGTTGAGATCTTTCGTCTCCACCTCTTTGATTTGTTGTATGCCATTGTCTAGGCCTGAAAGAACCTTGTGGCTGGCCTCTGCCCCTTGGGCATCTGTACCTACCCCTTTGGGGTCTGTCTGATGCAGGAAAGGACCAGTTTTTGGATGGCCAGTTTCTACTGAAACGAGGAGGTTGTACCTGTAAAAAATCTTTAACTGTCTGCATAGATTTTGCCTTTTCTTCCATTTTCTTTAAAACTTCCTCTGCATTGACACCAAATAACACATCTTTCTGCAATGGAGCATCCAATAACTTTGCTTTGACATATTCTGGTAAAGCTTGCTCTTTTAGCCAAGCATGTCTACGTATTACAGATCATGTAACAGCTGCTCTACATGAGGCTTCCAATGAATCAAAACCACACTGTAAGGTATGCTTTCCCACCTGTTCTGCTGCATGCAGCAAATCCTGCATCTCTTTGGAATCAGGTTGATCTGTCTGAGGGATCATTTTCTGCTTTAACTGTGTAATCAAGTACTGCTGGTATTTTAGCATGTGGAATTGGCAGTTTAAGGCCCTCATGGCCAAAGTGGCAGACGTATACACTTTCTTCCCCCATCTTTCTAATGCTCTGGAATCTCTTTCAGAAAGTAGTGGATTCTTAGCAGTAGAGGCCTTAACCCCTTTGGGACCCTGGGAAGTGGTTTTGGGGTCTGCAACAGGGCTTTTATATAGAAACTTATGATAATCAGGAACTCGGTAGTATCTGTCTGGTTTAGCTGGTGCAGGAGGTAAGGAATCTGGGTTTAGACTAGATTCGATGTAAACATCATCCAAAATGTCTAAAACTGGAGAAATTGCAAGGGGTCTATGCTGTGGGAGAAGAAGAAACTCACGGAGTCTTTTCTTAGAGTCAGAGTAATCTTGGCCTTCCCAGTGGAAGTGTTCGATCATGGTGTGTAAAGTTTCCCCAAAAGAGTAGTCTTCAGGGGGGGGAGACAGAGGGAATGGACTCTTCAGCATCTGAGTCTTCATAAGGAGGGAAGGAATAATCCTGGTCCTCAGAGTTAGCTGAGGAAATGGATGCTTGGTCAGAGGAAGGATAATCTTCCTCCAGTCTAGGCCTTTTGTCAGGGCTTTAAGTTTAGCATAAGACTTAATAGAGATAGCTGTTGGTTTGAATACACCTTCAGAAACCGAAGGCCTGTCCAAAATCTCCGGATCACAGTCAGGGTTGGCGTCCGAGGGGTGAGATGGAACCGGCTCCTGAGGCCCAGCTGATTCGGTCTGGGAGGTCATCAGAATGTCTAATTCAGCGGTAGTCAGGGGCTGCATAGGTGCCTCGCTGAAAACCAGAGAAGCGGCGGCATGCCTTGCTGAGGCCTCGGTATCTGGTCTTGGCCTATGCCTGTCCTTATCCTTGCGTTTTTTAATCATTGCTGATGTCGGTTGTTCCGACGACATGCTATAGTTAAATTTTTTGCCAAAATAATGTCGGGCGAAATCTGCCCGGCGCTTGATTGTACGTTTGTTGAACCTAGCACAAAAATGACAACCAGAGACATCGTGGTCTGGGCCTAGGCAAGGAATACAATAAGAATGAAAATCCTTATGAGGTATTTGCTTCCCACAAGAAATGCAATTATTAACTTTGTCTGACATCGGTCTGAGGCAAGAAAAGTTTCCCCAAACGGGGTACTTAGCTTTAGAGAAGACTTTGGGCTGAAATTCGATTCGAAAATTTCAGGAGCTAGCCGACCAGCACTTGCGAACTGCTTCTGCTTCAGGCACCACGCGGCAAGAAAGACTGAAGAAAATGGCGTTGGTTGCCTCTTTTATACCCCTGTCGCACTGACGTCAGGGAAGAAGCGACGACAACCGACGCCGGACCAAGACTTTGGGATTCGGCCGACTGCGGGACCGCCTGATGGCAGGATAACCCAAGTGTGATGACTGCAGCAGTGTAACACGATGAACATCTGCTTCGGTCACCGCACGGCAAGAAAGACTGATGTAATGGCATCGGCTGCATGCTTTATACCCCTGACTACTTGACGTCATGGAAGAAGAGACGGCAACCGGCGCAGAACCCAAGACTTTGATAACCAGGCCAACTGAGGGCTAACTGTAAGCAGATAACCCAAATGTAATGACTGCAACAGTGAAACACGAAGAACATCCACACTTTATGTAATGTCTTTTTTTGTTTTGGGGAACAGCGATTTTATTCCAACGGGGGGGGGGGGGGAATCGCTGTTCTAAGCGTTCAAGATTGTAAGCTTTCGCTTACGTGGGTTCGATAAATCATCGTTGGCTTTTTTAAGCGTTCGATGATTTAACTTGGACCCCAATGTAACAACATGTCAGCACACAGAGCCCCTGTCCAGCAGGGACACGGGTGGAATCACAGGACTGTATTTTGTGTTTCTCATGCACTTATACAGGGAGTACAGCACTAGGGTTATTGAGGCACTTGGCTTGCTGTTGACGGAGTGTATTCCACAGATGGGGGAGTGTGTGGTACACTTATCTGTCACGCCAAAAAGCCGTACTGATATCACAGCCCAGGCTGATACTGCACCTACAGGTTGATGGAGTGGGCCTTGAGTTCCAGATGTGCAACAGTCCCATCAAGGCAGGGTCTGGACTGGAGACACTGAGCCCTGAAGAGACAATGCTAGGAACAACAAAAAAATAAATGTTCACACCCCGGTATAAAAACACACCAAAAACAAGGGGGGGGGGGGGGAGTGGCTACTGCAGCAGTGATCATTTAACATCTACTGTTATGGTAAAGTTCAGCTTACACAACTGTACTATGTTCATCATGCTGAGCACTACTGCAGCAGCTCTAAATATATATATCTATATATAGATCTATCTATATATCTACCTATTACGAGTACAGTGAGGTCATATTTTGATTTCAGACACTCCTACCATTCCCTTCTGTTCAGCCCTAGCAAAGCTCTATCCTAGTCTAGTCTCATTAGCTCATCCTGCCTAATACAGAAAGAGCATTTGAGTAGGCATACCCACTTAGGCCCTGAACTTGTCTGATTGAAGACAGCTGGAACAGGGCTCAGTTCTGAGGTTTTTTTTACTGGTTAATTGGGTAATTTGTTTAAATCAGTTTGCTTGTTTTCTATTGTTATATATATATAAAAATTAGCTTTTACTGTATTTGTGTTTCTTCCTACTTTATTACCTTATTTTGCTTTTGCCTCGTCTTAAAAGTACTCAATTGTGTTTATTCTGCTGCATTTATTACTGCTTGGTAGTAGCCTTATTCTGCTGCATTTATTACTGCTTGGTAGTAGCCTTATTCTGCTGCATTTATTACTGCTTGGTAGTAGCCTTATTCTGCTGCATTTATTACTGCTTGGTAGTAGCCTTATTCTGCTGCATTTATTACTGCTTGGTAGTAGCCTTATTCTGCTGCATTTATTACTGCTTGGTAGTAGCCTTATTCTGCTGCATTTATTACTGCTTGGTAGTAGCCTTATTCTGCTGCATTTATTACTGCTTGGTAGTAGCCTTATTCTGCTGCATTTATTACTGCTTGGTAGTAGCCTTATTCTGCTGCATTTATTACTGCTTGGTAGTAGCCTTATTCTGCTGCATTTATTACTGCTTGGTAGTAGCCTGATTAAATTGTAACTGTTATTCTAAGCCTTTTGGTTTAAGCACTTGGGCTTCAGACCAGTTGTTTTACATTAAGAAGGTTTGTGTACTGCATTGTTGTGGCAATTCAGGTAGCTTACAAGTTGGGAATTGCTGATTGAAGGCTCAGTGTCTGTTATTCTAAAAGCGCATTAGTTCTGGTTTAAGTACTTGGGCTTCAGGCCAGTTATTTTACATAAAGAAGGTTTGTGGTCTGCACTCTTGTGGGAGGAGAGGCTAGATTCTGCCCTTCTGAGCTGGGAATTTCTGGTTAAAGGCTTATTGTGCCTGCTCATTTGATCTGTTTCTTTCTGAAATTTGTGCACCTTGTTTGCTGTAGCCCAGAAGTTAGTAGTTTATTGGCCATTTTGGACTAATTTCTCTCTCTTTCATTTCCCTGCTATAAAAACCACATTTGCGTGCCGGGCAGCACCGGTTAGCTAGGATTAAACTATTCCCGGCTACACAAAGTCTACTCTTCAATGTTTCCCTTGGAACTAGACAAACTTTCAACTTAAGCACTCAAACCATTCATTTCACAGCTCAGCACTTGCTCATATAGCAAGCACTAATTAACCCTAGCACTAGACCCCTTAATACTGTCCAGAAGGCTAAGGCTCTCTATTCGTCCCTACCAGCCAATCAGTAAAACAGCTCACTTTACCTATTCAGGAATGTCCAAAGGGCAGTTTCAGGTGTACTCTCCAGTCCAACTGGTGAATCTGGGCATTTTGAGGCAATGTTACAACTGCCTCATGTACACAGACAACCCTCTCCTCCTACCACCAAACACTAATATATGCTAGAGATGCAATTATACAGCCAAACTGGAACTGACAGTCAAGACGAGAAGGAAAATACTTGCAACACACTACCAGTCTCACATAGATCTACTAAACCAACACCGGCAAATAACACACATAAATACACAAAAACATATTCAGAGGCTCTAAATAAAAATCTGCAAAAGCAACAGAGACCTCCAAAGCAGATACCCAAGCAACCTCCACACCCCATCACAAACTTCACATAATTAGTGTGCCACACAATCACTGCCCTTAAGGCAAAATAACATACCAAACACACTAGTAATAGGTGACTCTATAGTGAGGCACACTGATGTCCCACTAACTAGGCTGGATAAGGAAAAGGTTACAGTTAGTGACCTGTCGGGCGCCAGGATCTGCCATATAATACAAGCACTCAGGTCGCTCCAGAACAAGTACAAATATGACTGTCACTGTCCATGTTGGTGTGAATGACCCGAGACGTACCTCTCTGGACTACATGAAATGAGACATGGAAGAGCTCACTGATCACGTAGCCCAGGCCGGTATGACCCTGACCCTGAGTAGTATCCTGCCCTCACCAAGAATCATGCCACAGTATAAAGAAACAGTTATCAATTTCAACAATTGGCTAACTTTCTGGTGTCATTCAAAAGGGATCCAGTATCTGTCCACCTGGGATGACATGCTCGACAAGCCAGGTTGCTTCGCAAGAGATGGCTTGCACCTGTCACCATTAGGCTTTCGAATACTGGCCAAGGCTTTTGCCGCCCCATAGTGCCTTTTTTAGGCAAGGCTCAAAAGACAAACCCACCACCGTAAATAGCACAAGTAACCAAACACTGAGGGTAATGCTACTCAACGCCAGAAGTCTAAACCTCAAAATGCATGCACTCGAGGCAGTCCTCAGTATGGAGAACATAGATATCTGTGCAGTAACAGAAACCTGGTTTAAGGCTCCAGAGAGCACCCCAGCACTACCAGGCTATAACTCGTACCATACTTTTCGGCCACAGAACCCAGACAGAAACACAAAAGGCGGGGATGTATCCATATTCATCAAGGATACCCACACCTCCAGGTTAGTGGCACATCACAATGCCTCAAAGATCATCCATGTGTAACTAACAACGGGCAAAACTGCAATTCAAATTATAGCTTGCTACAGATCACCCACCATGACCCAGGACCCCCATTCCACGTTTCTGGAGACACTGGAAAATATGACGGTCCTACCAAATGCCCTGATATTGGATGATTTCAATTACCCAAACATTAACTGGGAGAACTACACAAGTACTAACTCCCTTGCCCAACGCTTCCTAGAATTTATAAACTCGAACGCCCGGGATCAACTGGTCAACACACCCACCAGAGGTGACAACATATGGGACCTGGTCATCACCAACATAGGCGGCCGGTGTTCTACACCGGAGGTCAACCCCTCGTTGGTTAGATCAGACCATAGACTAATCACTCTGGATATCCACACCCCCCCACCCCCAGCCACAATCAAGGAAACCACTGTGAAAAACTTTTCAAAAGCAAACTTCACATTACTTAAGACAGAGGTGGAAAGGTTCACAGTCCGCATGCTAAAGGACAATGCTGTCCACGCTGCTGAATCCCTTACACAGGCACTCTATGAGCACCTGCAAGAACGCATGGATCGTGCTATCCCAAGCAAAACCAAGACTCACTCCTCCAAGAAAAAGGAAGCCAGTCTGGTAGACCCCTGCCATAAACAAGCTATACAATAGAAGGAGGAAACTAGTACAGAAAAAAAAAAAAAAAAAAAGAGTAAATTCCCAAGAAAAGACATCCCTGATCAGTATCAGCAAGAAACTACGATCCCTTGTAAAATCATCTAAGGCTAGCTTCGAAAGAGAAATTGCCAAGGACTCCAAAGATAACCACAAAGCGTTCTTTAGGTATGTCAAGAACCTAAGTGGAAACTCTCAGATTTGCTCTGAGTTAGTGCAGAATGGCACAAAATACACTGAACCAATGGATATTGCCAACATTCTGGCAGACAGGTTTAATGCAAACTTCACCCCCTTCTCACCCCCTAAAGGGCCAATAACCATACCAGAAGAATGTACATCCCTGCAATCACTTGACACACAGGTTAAAACAGCCCTATCCAAAGCCAAAATTACAGATTCAATTGGACCGGACGGTGTCCCAGGCTGTGTCTTACACAAGCTCCAAAATGAACTAAAACCTCACCTAAACACACTGTTCAAACCCAGTCTCTCTACAGGCTATGTATCCATAGAGTGGCACACAGCTACAGTTATCCCGCTCCACAAAGGTGGAGCCACAACGTCCTCAGGAACTATCGCCCTATAAGCCTGAATAGCCTGATCTAAAAGGCTACGGAGCGCATCATCATGGAACTCATTAACAGAGACATTAGGAACCTCCAAACATTGGACCCTACCCAGTTTGGCTTTGTTAAGGGCAGATCATGCCTCCTAAACCTGGTGGACTTCTTTGAGACAGTTACCAAGGCTTTAGACAAGGGAAAGGAGGTCCACACAGCCTACCTAGATCTCGCAAAAGCTTTTGACACCATTCCCCATTCTGGAATTATAGACAAGCTCACCAGCCTGAACATAAACCCCTACATCACAAGATGGGTTGCCAATTGGCTCACGGATAGAACCCACACGGTGAGAGTTGCAGGCTCTAGGTCTAACTCTAAACTTGTTACAAGTGGCGTCCCCCAGGGTTCAGTCCTGGGACCCCCTCCTGTTCGGCATATACTTCTCAGAGGTACAGGCAAGCACAGGAGGACTATGGCTGACCAAGTGCGCAGACTACTGCAAACAGGGGGCCATAATTGACTCTCTGGTTAATACAGACATCCTCCAGAAGGGTCTCACTGAGATGGATACCTAGTGTCAAAATCATGGCCTCAAGCTAAATGCCAAAAAGTGCATAGTCATCCCCTTTGGAAAAAAAAAAGTACCCGTGAACTACCACATACGCGGTGTCCCCTAAGTACAGAAAATGTAGTAAGAGATCTGGGGACCCAAGTAGATTGTAATCTCTCCTTCGGTAATCATATTGCCAAGGTGGTTAGAAAATCCTTCTATGTGGCCCACCTAATCACAAAAGGGTTTGCATCTAGAACAAAAGAGGTTATTGTGCCCCTCTGCTCATCTATCAGACCCATCATACAGTACAATGCCCCATTTGGGATGTACCTTACAAACACCTGCAACAGCTGGAAAGACCATAGAAGTACCTCACCAAGAGGACCAATGCAGCACACAACCAAGTACAGGGAGTCAAACTCAAAGCACGAAACACAATCCAGGAGCACCAGCAGTTATGCATAAATGCAAATATTCACAAGGCGTTTTCGTCCACAAGACTTCTTCAGATATAACAAAGACCTTTGTTATATCTGAAGTCGTCTTGTGGATGAAAACGCCTTGTGAATATTTGCATTTATGTGCCAAATAAACTGCTGGTGCGGATTGTGTTTTGTGCTTTGAGTTTGACTCCCTCTACTTGGTACCTTTGTGTGCTGCATTGGTTTTTTTTGTCATTTTGGGTACCTGGCCTCTTGTGTTTTTTTACGATTTTTACCTCACCAAGAGGATTACTGGCCTCAAACAGATGCCCTATGCAGCCTGACTAAAGAAACTCCAGCTGTACTCGGTTTCATACCGCTTACTCAGAGGTGATCTCTGCTTGACATACAAGGCCATGTCCAACCCAGAATTGATGGACATGCTCCACCTAAAAAAAAAAAAAAAAAAAAAAACAAATCCCCAAGAGCCAAACACTCTAGGGATCTAAACCTCACCACAACAATAAATAGGACTTGCTGGAGGGATAGATTCCTGTCCCAGAGACTCCCCATGCTTTGGAACAGGATTCCAATCTACATTAGGCAGAGTCCCTCGCTAACACTCTTCAAGAGAAACCTGGACGAGTGGATGGAAAACAGAAAATTTAGCCCGGGGATCACTGCAGTGGCTCTGCTGGACAGAGCCACAGGGAAGTAATCTAAGGGGGCAGCGAAAGCCAACACATTCTGGCTAGATTTATAGATGCCCTCAGGCAGATAGCTAAGGCTCATAGATAAGTACTAAGCTAACTACATTTAGGGGGTGGAAGGATACGAGTCCAGTAGCCCCTGAAGAATGGTCTTAGAAAAGCTTGATCTGGACCTAGAGTAGGAATCAAGCTTATATTGCTTTGTAAAGCTATGCAGGGAGGACCAAATAGCAGCTTCTGGAATCCAACGCTTTCAAAAAGCCACAGATGAAGCCAAGGTCCTGGTAGAGCAGGCCTTGACCCAGCCTGGAATGGATTTGTTAAAATATAACAAAAAGTAATTTTCCCCTTCTTACCTTTACAAGAAAAGTACAGTTTTGTACCTACCATAAATGTAGATGTTTGAGTGTATACACTGCTGCAGTCATTACACTTGGATTATCCTGCCGTCAGGTGGTTCCCCAGTCGGCCTGAGTTCCAAAGTCTTGGTCCGTTGTCAGTTGCTGTCGCCTCCTCCCTGACGTCAGTGCAACAGGGGTATATAAGATGCAGCCAACGCCATTTTCTTCAGTTTTTCTTGCCCCAGATGTCAGGTGCCTCTAAATAGGTAGGCAATTCCAATTGCTAATAAAACATACATAAGAAAAGCAAACAACAACTTACAGTTACCAGCAAATACTCCACATAGGTAGCAAAGGGAAGAAGACATAGGTACGTACCAGCCAGTAAGAGGTGAAGGAGGGAGGGTAACCTGGACTGCAGCAGTGTATACACTCTAACATCTACATTTATGGTAGGTACACAACTGTACTATGTTCATCGTGTTACACTGCTGCAGTCATTACACTTGGGTAGAATCCCAAAGCTGAGGTAGGGTGGCTGGTTCTATAAGGCATTAGGGGTGGCTATAAGGCCCTGCAGCACTGCAGTGGCGAAACCAGCTCTGGATTTAGAGTATAGAGGTAGATGGTAATGCTTGGTGAAGGTATGTACAGAACTCAAAGTTGCTGCTTCCAAAATATCCTTGGTAGGTACTCCTCTGAGGTAGGCAGTTGAAGTGGCTGTTGCCCTGGTGGAGCGAGATCTAATGCTGCTAGGTACAGGTAGATCTAATGCTGCTAGGTACAGGTTTTCCATGGTATGTGTAGCAGAAACGTATACAATGTCCTATCCATTTTGAAATAGTCTGTTTTGAAATGGCTTTTCCCTGTGCTCCTCCAGCATATGCTACCAATAACTGCTCAGATTTTCTGAAAGCTTTGGTTTTGTCCAAGTAGAAGCGTAACTGCCTGTGAATGTCCAAAGAATGCAGTAGTCTCTCCCCTTTATTCTGTGGTTTACGATAAAAAGTTGGCAGGTGAATAGTTTGGTTTAGAGCCACACTGGATACCACCTTTGGCATAATCGTAGGGTTAGTTCTTAAAGACACCCTGTCCTGGTGGAAAATGAGGAAAGGTTCCACTGCCATTAGTGCCTGTAATTCTGAAACTCTTCGTGCGGATGTTATTGCCAGGAGCAGAGCAGTTTTCCAAGAGATATATTTTAATTCTGCTGTGTTAGCTGGCTCAAAAGGAGGTAAAGTTAATTTTTCCAAATCAAAGTTGAGGTCCCAAGTTGGAGTAGGTGCTCTACGGGGCAGTCTTATGTTTTTAGCCCCTCTAAGGTACTGTTTTAACAGAAGATTAAAGAAAATTGGTGGATCCGTGTTGTAATGAGCAGAGATGGCAGAGGCGTGGATCTTGATGGATGAGAAGGAGAGGCCTTTGTCCAGCATCTCAGTTAAGTATTGTAGTATCTGAAGAATGTTTGGGACAAGAGGGTCAAGGCTGTGAGCTTGGTCCCAGGCACAAAATCTCTTCCATTTATCTAAATGGGCTTTCCTGGTACTAGGCCTTCTGGCCTCCAGAATGACATCCATAACAGCTTTGGAGAGAGGCATTGCTTGCTTGACTAAGGAATCTTCCATGCAGCTAGGTTTAAGGTCTTTAGCTGGCTGTGTAGTATTTCATTGTTGTGCTGAGTCAGCAGATGTGGGATTTGAGGAAAAATCCAGGGTGGTTCTTGTGCTAAGCTCCTTAGATTGGATACCAGTGCTGGCGTGGCCAGTCTGGTGCAATCAGGATCATCTTTGGCTCTTCTTGCCTGGCTTTTATGAGTACCTTTGGCAGGAGAGGTAGTGGTGGGAAAGCGTATACTTGTAGGTTCTCCCAGCTGAATGAGAGGGCATCCACTTTCCATGCTTGTGGATGGTAACTCCTTGTGCAGAATTTTTGTAACTGGCAGTTTATTGGGGATGCAAACAGATCTATGTCAGGGCTCCACCATTTCTGTGTTATTCTGAATATTTGTGGATTCAATTCCCATTTGCAGGGATCCATGATGTTTCTACTCAAGTCGTCTGCCAGTGTGTTTTTCTCTCCTGGCAGGAATTGTGCTTGCAGATGAACTTGAAGGTTTATAGCTGTGTTCCACAAGGTCATGGCTTGTCTGCATAGGGGGGGAGGAGTGAGTGCCCCCTTGCTTGTTTATGTACCACATAACTGTGGTGTTGTCTGTCTTTAGCCTTTGTTCTGCGGACAACGTGCCCTGAAGACATTTGCCTGCCATGTGTGCTCCTCAGGCGTAATCCAATGAATCGGTTGATAGTGTTTGCCTGGCTGTGGGTTGTGTAAAAGGCTGTCCCTTGTTGAGGTGACAAGCTTGAGCCCACCATTGAAACTCCTGTTGAAGGCAAGGAATTAGTGGTATAAAACTGTTTCCAAACTTTGACAGTGTTGAGACCATACATTCTTTAGGTATCATTGTAGTTTCCTCATATGCAGTCTGGCACATGGAATTACTAGTATGCAGGATGCCATGTAACCCAAGGCCTGCAGAATTTTTCTTGCAGGGAGATGGGTCTTTGTTGCCATCAATTGAAAGTATTGAGTCAGTTGTCCTTGCTTGTCTGGCGTGAGATAAGCCATCTGGGCCGTTGTGTTCAAGCTGGCACCCAGGAATATAATCTCTTGTGAGGGCACTAGTTTTGATTTCTTTTTGTTTACTGTGTACCCCAGGCAACTTAATAACTTTTTTACAAATGCCAGATGCTTTAGAAGAATGTCCTTGCTCTCTGCTTGAATCAGGCAGTCGTCCAGGTACAGATAAATTTGAATTCCTTTCTGTCTGCAAAATGCAATTACTGGTGCCAGGCACTTTGTGAAGACCCTAGAAGCAGTAGATAAGCCAAAGGGCAGTGCAGAGAATTGGTAGTGCATTGAACCAGCTATGAATCTGAGGTATCTTCTGCAGTTTTGTCTGACAGGGACATGCAGGTATGCCTCCTTGAGGTCCAAGGTCACGAGCCAAGCTGTTTTGCCCAGCATGGGAAGAAGCTGCTGTACTGTCAACATTTTGAATTTCGGAACATCCAGGTAAGTGTTTAGAGACGAAAGATCCAGAATGGGCCTCCAGGCTTTGTCCTTTCTGGGTACCAGAAAGAGTCTTGAGTAAAATCCTTGTCCTTGCTCCTGTGATGGTACCTTTTGAATAGCTCTCATATCCATGAGTGCTGTAATTTGTTTTTGAGCCTCTGCCCATTGATTTGGTGGCAGATTTGGCATTCCTTTTAACCTTGGCAGAGTGTGAAAGTGGAACCTGTAAACTTGAAATAAAATGTTGAGAACCCATTTGTCTTTGGTGATCATTTGCCAATTGTGGTAGAAGAGTGTCAGTTTTCCTCCCAAGGGGGGTGCCAAGAGAGATCTGTTTGGCAGCTGTAGTGGGAAGTCAATGGAGCTGCTTTTTATATGGTTGGGGCCTGTCTTCACCTTCTTTCTGGCCTGATGCAACCCATTGTCGAGGCCTGTAAGGACCTTGTGTTTGACCTCTACCTCTTGGACGTCTGTATCTTCCCCTTTGAGGTCTGTCTGTAATTGGAAAGGACCAATTCTTAGTTGTCCAGTTTCTGCTAAATCTAGGAGGCTGAACCTGTAAGAAATCCTTCACCGTTTGCATAGATTTTGCCTTATCCTCCATTTTCTTTAATACCTCTTCTGCCTTAACTCCAAATAACACATCCTGCTGCAAAGGTGCATCCAATAATTTTGCCTTAACATGATCTGGTAACGTATGTTCTTTTAACCAAGCATGTCTTCTAATGACAGAGCCTGTAACTGCTGCTCTGCAGGAGGCCTCTAGAGAACCAAAACCACATTGCAAAGTATGCTTTCCCACTTGTTCAGCTGCATGCAATAAATCCTGCATTTCTTTAAAATTAGGAGGATCTGATTCTGGAAGCATTTTTTGTTTTAACTGAGACAGTAAAAATTGCTGATATTTTAGCATGTGAAACTGGCAATTTAAGGCTCACATTGCTAAAGTTGCAGACGTATATACTTTCTTTCCCCATCTGTCTAATGATCTGGAATCTCTGTCAGAGGGGAACTGGATTCTTGGCTGATGATGCCTTAACCCCTTTGGGTCACTGTGAAATAGTTTCAGGGTCAGCTACAGGGCTTGCAATACCTCTCTCCAAAGCTGTTATGGATGTCATTCTGGAGGTCAGAAGGCCTAGTACCAGAAAAGCCTATTCGGATAAATGGAAGAGATCCACGCCTCTGCCATCTCTGCACAACACGGATCCACCAATTTTCTCTAATCCTCTGTTAAAACAGTACCTCAGAGGGGCTAAAAACATAAGACTGCCCCCATAGAGCACCTACTCCAACTTGGGACCTCAACTTTGTTTTGGAAAAATTAACTTTACCTCCTTTTGAGCCAGCTAACACAGAATTAAAATATATCTCTTGGAAAACTGCTCTGCTCCTGGTAATAACATCAGCACGAAGAGTTTCAGAATTACAGGCACTAATGACAGAGGAACCTTTCCTCATTTTCCACCATGACAGGGTGTCTTTAAGAACAAACCCTACGTTTATGCCAAAGGTGGTATCCAGTGTGGCTCTAAACCAAACTATTCACATGCCAACTTTTTATCGTAAACCACAGAATAAAGGGGAGAGACTACTGCATTCTTTGGACATTCACAGGCAGTTACGCTTCTACTTGGACAAAATCAAAGCTTTCAGAAAATCTGAGCAATTATTGGTAGCATATGCTGGAGGAGCACAGGGAAAAGTCATTTCAAAACGGACTATTTCAAAATGGATAGGACATTGTATACGTTTCTGCTACACATACCATGGAAAACCTGTACCTAGCAGCATTAGATCTCACTCCACCAGGGCAACAGCCACTTCAACTGCCTATCTCAGAGGAGTACCTACCAAGGATAGTTTGGAAGCAGCAACTTGGAGTTCTGTACATACCTTCACCAAGCATTACCATCTACCTCTATACTCTAAATCCAGAGCTGGCTTCACCACTGCAGTGCTGCAGGGCCTTATAGCCACCCCTAATGCCTTATAGAACCAGCCACCCTACCTCTGCTTTGGGATTCTACCCCAGTGTAATGACTGCAGCAGTGTAACACTATGAACATAGTACAGTTTTGTACCTACCATAAATGTAGATGTTCGAGTGTATACACTGCTGCAGTCCAGGTTACCCTCCCTCCTTCCCCTCTTACTGGCTGGTACGTACCTATGTCTTCTACCCTTTACGTACCTATGTCTTCTACCCTTTACTACCTATGGGGAATATTTGCTGGTAGCTGTAAGTTGTTGTTTGCTTTTCTTATTTTGCCTTATCCTCCATTTTCTTTAATACCTCTTCTGCCTTAACTCCAAATAACACATCCTGCTGCAAAGGTGCATCCAATAATTTTGCTTTAACATGATCTGGTAACATATGTTCTTTTAACCAAGCATGTCTTCTAATGACAGAGCCTGTAACTGCTGCTCTGCAGGAGGCTTCCAAAGAATCAAAACCACATTGCAAAGTATGCTTTCCCACTTGTTCAGCTGCATGCAATAAATCCTGCATTTCTTTAAAATTAGGAAGATCTGATTCTGGAAGCATTTTTTGTTTTAACTGAGACGGTAAACATTGCTGATATTTTAGCATGTGAAACTGGCAATTTAAGGCTCTCATTGCTAAAGTTGCAGACGTATATACTTTCTTTCCCCATCTGTCTAATGCTCTGGAATCTAAAAAAAAAAAAAAACAAATCCCCAAGAGCCAAACACTCTAGGGATCTAAACCTCACCACAACAATAAATAGGACTTGCTGGAGGGATAGATTCCTGTCCCAGAGACTCCTCATGCTTTGGAACAGGATTCCAATCTACATTAGGCAGAGCCCCTCGCTAACACTCAAGAGAAACCTTGACAAGTGGATGGAAAACAGAAAATTTACCCCGGGGATCACTGCAGTGGCTCTGCTGGACAGAGGCACAGGGAACTAATCTAAGGGGGCGGCGAAAGCCAACACATTCTGGCTAGATTTATAGATGCCTTCAGGCAGATAGCTTAGGCTCATAGGTAAGTACTAGGCTAACTACATTTAGGGGGTGGAAGGATACGAGTCCAGCAGCCCCTGAAGAATGGTCTTAGAAAAGCTTGATCTGGACCTAGAGTAGGAATCAAGCTTATATTGCTTTGTAAAGCTATGCAGAGAGGACCAAATAACAGCATCTGGAATCCAACGCTTTCAAAAAGCCACACATGAAGCCAAGGTCCTGGTAGAGTAGGCCTTGACCCAGCCTGGAATGGATTTGTTAAAATAAACAAAAAGTAATTTTCCCCTTCTTACCTTTACAAGAAATAAGCAAATAATCCGAAGATCATCTGAAAGACTTTGTTCCATCAAGATCGTACCAGAGTTGTCTCTGGACATCCAAGGTATGCAGTATTCTTTCTTCCTCATTTTTAGGTTCAGGAAAGAAAATGGGAAGATGCACATTTTAGCTAAAAGTTAACTTGGATAACACTTTAGACATGCAAGAAGGATTAGTTTTCAAAAAAACCCTGTCCCTATAGGAAATGAGGTGGGGTTGACTCACCGTAAGAACTTGAAACTCAGTTACCCTACTTGCAAAGGTCAGAGCAATCAGTAAAAAGTGCAGTTTTGTACCTACCATAAATGCAGATGTTCGAGTGTTCACCCTGCTGCAGTCATCACACTTGGGTTGAATCCCAAAGCTAAGGATGGGAGGTGGAGTCAAACAGGGTTAGAAGAAGCTAGAAGGCCCTGCAAAACTGCAGTGGCAAAACCAGCTCTAGTCTTAGAGTATAGGGGTAAGTGATCGTGTTTGGTGAAAGTGTGCACTGAACTCCAAGTTGCAGCTTCCAGAAAATCCTTGGTTGGCACTCCCCTGAGAAAGGCTGCTGATGTAGCTGTAGCCCTGGTGGAGTGTGACCTAATGTTAGCAGGTACCGGTTTCCCATGATGCGTGTAGCAGAAACGTATGCAATGCCCTATCCATTTAGAAATGGTCTGTTTTGAGATAGCTTTTCCTTGTGATCCTGTAGCATAGGCTACAAAGAGCTGGTCAGTTTTTCTGAAAGCCTTAGTTTTATCCAAGTAGTAACGTAATTGCCTGTGAATGTCCAAAGAGTGCAGGAGTCTTTCTCCTTTGTTCTGGGGATTTGGGAAGAAGGTGGGCAAGTGAATGGTTTGGTTTAGGGCCACACTGGATACCACCTTTGGCATAAAGGAAGGGTTAGTTCGTATAGAGACTCTGTCTTGATGAAAAATGAGGAAAGGTTCCACTGCCATTAGTGCCTGTAGCTCTGAGACTCTTCTAGCTGAGGTTATTGCTAGTAGTAGGGCAGTTTTCCATAAAAGAAATTTTAAATCAGCTGAAAAAGCTGGTTCAAAGGGCGGCAGTGTAAGCTTTTCCAGAACAAAGTGGAGATCCCAAGTAGGTGTTGGAGCTCTGCCATTAGTGCCTGTAGCTCTGAGACTCTTCTAGCTGAGGTTATTGCTAGTAGTAGGGCAGTTTTCCATGAAAGAAATTTTAAATCAGCTGAAAAAGCTGGTTCAAAGGGCGGCAGTGTAAGCTTTTCCAGAACAAAGTGGAGATCCCAAGTAGGTGTTGGAGCTCTTCTTGGCGGTCTTAAGTTCTTAGCCCCTCTGAGGTACTGTCTTAGGAGTGGATGTGAGAATAAAGGAGGATTAGTGCTGTAATGAGCTGAAATTGCTGAGGCGTGGATCTTAATAGAGGAAAAGGAAAGTCCTTTGTGTAACATCTCGGTTAAATATTGTAGAATCTGAGGGATGTTTGGATCAAGAGGATTTTGGCCTTTAGCCTGGTTCCAGGCGCAAAATCTTTTCCATTTGTCTGAATAGGTTTTCCTGGTGCTGGGCCTCCTGGCCTCCACAATGACATCCATAACAGCTTTGGATAAAGGTGTTGGCTGGTTGTTTAGGTAATTTGCCATGCAGCCAGGTTTAAAGTCTTGAGCTGGCCGTGTAGAATCTGGATCGTCTCGCTGGGTGAGCAGGTGAGCAATTTGTGGCAAAATCCATGGTGGGCCGTGGGCCATGTTCCTTAAAATTGGATACCAATGCTGGCGTGGCCAGTCTGGTGCAATGAGTATCATTTGTGGCCTCTCTAATCTGAGTTTCAGCAGTACCTTTGCTAGAAGAGGCAGTGGAGGGAAGGCATACACTGTTAATGTTTTCCAACTGAATGAGAGGGCGTCCACTTTCCAAGCTAGTGGATGGAAGGTCCTTGTGCAAAATTTTTGAAGTTGGTGGTTGTGGGGGCTTGCAAACAGATCTATGTCTGGGCGTCCCCATTTCTGAGCTATCATTGCAAATACTTGTGGATCTAGTTTCCATTCGTGTGGATCCATGATGTTTCTGCTTAGGTTGTCTGCCAATGTGTTTTTCTTTCCTGGCAGGAATTGTGCTTGTAATTGAACCTGGTAAGACAGTGCAGTGTTCCACAAGGTCATTGCTTGCCTGCATAGAGGGTAGGAATGTGTGCCCCCTTGCTTGTTTATGTACCACATTACTGTGGTATTGTCAGTCTTTATTATTAGTTGTCCTGGGTGTAGAAGGTCCTTGAAAGCTCTTAGGGCATTCTGTACTGCTAGCATTTCTTTTTGATTGATATGTAGATGCCTCTGATCTGTAGTCCATTTGCCCTGAATGCACTGCCCTGCCATGTGTGCTCCTCAGGCATAGTCCGATGCATCTGTTGTCATAGTTTGCCTGGCTGTGGGTAAGGTGAAAGGCTGACCCTTGCTGAGGTGACATGCCTGTGCCCACCATAGAAACTCCTGCTGAAGGCAGGGAATGAGTGGTATCATTGTTTCCAAGCTGTGGCTGTGCTGAGTCCATACACTTTTCAGGTACCATTGTAATTTTCTCATATGCAGTTTTGCAAATGGTATTAGTAGTATGCAAGATGCCATGAATCCCAAGGCCTGCAGAATTTTTCTTGCAGGGAGTTGGGTCTTTGTTGCCATTATTTTGAAATATTGAATCAGCTGACATTGCTTGTCTGGCATGAGATAGGCCATCTGGGCCGTTGTATTCAAGCTGGCACCCAGGAATATTATGTTTTGTGAGGGCACTAGTTTTGATTTCTTTTCGTTTACTGCGTACCCTAGGCAACTTAGAAGGTGTTTGACAAATGCCAGATGCTTTAAAAGAATGTCCTTGCTTTCTGCTTGAATAAGGCAGTCGTCCAGGTATGGGTATATTTGAATTCCTCTTCGTCTGCAGTATGCAATTACTGGTGCCAGGCATTTTGTGAAGACCCTGGGCGTGGTAGATAAGCCAAAGGGCAGTGCAGAGAATTGATAATGCTTTGAACCTGCAATGAAGCGGAGATATCTTCTGCAATTTTGTCTGATAGGGACATGCAGGTATGCCTCCTTGAGTTCCAAAGTGACTAGCCAAGCATTCTTGCCCAGCATGGGAAGAAGCTGCTGTAGTGTTAGCATCTTGAATTTTGGTACTTGCAGATAGGTGTTCAGAATTGAAAGATCCAGAATGGGTCTCCATGCTCTGGAGTAAAATCCTTGTCCTTGCTCCTGCGTAAGTACTTGTTGAATGGCTTTCATGTCCATGAGAGCTGTAATTTGTTTTTGTGCCTCTGCCCATTGATTTGGTGGCAGGTTTGGCATTCCTTTGATCCTTGGTAAGGTATGAAAGTGGAATCTGTATCCTTGAGAGACAATGTTTAGAACCCATTTGTCTTTTGTGATGATGTGCCAGTTGTCTGCAAAAAATGCTAGTTTTCCTCCTAAGGGAGTTGCCAGGAGAGATTTGCTTGGTAGTTTGAGGATAGAGTCATTGTGTTTGTCTTCTGCTAGCTTGGGGCCTGTCTTCTCCTCCTTTCTGGGTAGCAGTACCCCATTGGCGAGGTTTGTAAGGGCCCTGTGACTGACCTCTGCCCCTTGGGCATCTGTATTTGCCCCTCTGAGAACTGTCAGAAGCTGGAAAGGACCAGTTTTTTGCTGGCCAATTTCTGCTGAAACGAGGGGGTTGTACCTGCAAAAAATCCTTGACCATTTGCACAGACTTTGCCTTATCCTCCATTTTCTTTAAAACCTCTTCTGCTTTGACACCAAATAATACATCCTGCTGTAAAGGTGCATCCAATAATTTTGCTTTAACATGGTCAGGAAGGGTTTGTTCTTTTAACCAAGCATGTCTACGTATGACAGAGCCAGTAACAGCTGCTCTACAGGAAGCTTCCAATAAATCAAATCCGCATTGTAAAGTATGTTTGCCCACCTGTTCAGCTGCATGCAACAGATCCTGCATTTCCTTGAATTCAGACTGTTCTGAATGTCTGCTCATTTTTTGTTTCAACTGTGACAGCAGGAATTGCTGACATTTCAACATGTGAAACTGGCAATTTAATGCTCTCATAGCCAGAGTTGCTGAGGTGTATATTTTCTTTCCCCATCTATCTAGGGCTCTGGAATCCCTTTCAGAGGGCACAGGATTTTTAGCCATAGACACTTTAGCTCCCTTAGGACCCTGGGAAATTGTTTCTGGTCAGCTACAGGGCTTTTATAAAGGAATTTGTGAGAGTCAGGTACTCTGTAGTATCTGTCTGGTTTGGCTGGAGCAGGAGGTAGAGAGTCTGGATTTAAACTAGACTCCAAGTAAACATCAGCCACAATATCTAAAACAGAAGGGATAGCAAGAGGTCTGTGCTGGGGTAGTAAAAGGAACTCTCGGAGCCTTTTCTTAGAATCTGAGTAATCCTGGCCTTCCCAGTGGAAATGTTCCCTTGTGGTATGTAAAGTTTCCCCAAAGGAGTAGTCTTCAGGGAGAGATGCGGAGGGAATAGAGTCTTCAGCATCAGAGTCTTCAAAAGGTGAAAAGGTGTAATCCTGTTCCTCAGAAGAATCTGAGGAGAGTGAAACCTGGTCAGAGGATGCATAATCCTCCTCTTGTCTTGGTCTTTTATCAGGAGAGGGATGGGAACCCCTGATAAGGGTAATCAAATCTTCAGCCATCTTAAGCATCTGTTTCTTAGGCATGGGGCCTTGAACTGTAGACTGATGTACAGGTTTTCTTAGGTTTTAAAGGAGTTTTAATCTTAGCATAAGATTTAATGGTGAGTGTAGTTGGTCTGAAGACACCTTCTGCAACAGAAGGTGTTTCCACTGCACCGGTGTCTACTTCTGCTCCGGTGTCAGAAGATGGCTGCGTCGGCCTAGTAGACTCCGCTTGGAAATCCGCAGCTGTCTGGGGTTCCAGTTCTGCGGTCGTCAGGGGCTGCGTAGGTGCCTCACTGAAAACTGGAGAACTGGCGACAGGCCCTGTTGAGGCCTCGGAGTCTGGCTTGTTCCTAGGCTGCCTGTCCTTATCCTTGCGTTTTTTTTATGTATGGCGGTCGTCGGCTGCTCCGATGGCATGATATAATTAAATTTCCTACCAAAGTAATGCCATGCGAAGTCAAAACGGCGTTTGACAGTTAGTTTATTAAACCTAGCACAAAACAGACAACCTGTGACGTCATGGTCTGGGCCTACGCAAGAAAGTCCTTATGAGGTATTTGCTTCCCACAAGAAATGCAATTGTTAACTTTTTCTGACATTGGACTGAGGCAAGAAAATGTTCCCCAATGGGGTACTTGGCTTTATTGAAGACTTCGGACTGAAATTCAAATCGAAAATCTCAGGTGTCGGCCGACCGGCACTTGCGAACTGCTTCGGCTACCGCGCGGCAAGAAAGACTGGGGAAAATGGCATCTGATGCCTCTTATATACCCCTGGCGCACTGACGTCAGGGAAGAAGCGACAGCAACCGATGCCGGACCAAGACTTTGGAATTCGGGCCGACTGCGGGACTGCCTGACGGCAGGATAACCCAAGTGTGATGACTGCAGCAGGGTAACAACGATGAACATCATCTGTTTTTCACTCAAGAACTCGATTCAGCCAGATAAGCTGGTGAATTATGATCCCAAGGACAGGCCACTGTTTTTTTTTTTTTTTTCAAAACCCCTTTTAATAACATTTCAACATGAGACTGAGGAGGATCCATGGGCAGGCATACTGAAATGGCCAATAAAAGAACCATAATAGAGAAATAAAAAAGGATATAGGAGAGTAACTCACACAGATTTAGTAAAACCAGAGACTTCGCCCTGGGTGGGTGCTGGTTATGTTGTTGGCACCAACTAAAAAAACTTTTCTATTTTGCTAATGTATGATTTAATTAGCAGTCTTTGCCTCCAGTAGTTGCTGCTGCGTATCCCCAGTAAACAGGTGCCTAAAACAAATTAAAACCCTATCATCCAGGCAGTCAACTGAAATTGACTGAGGGTGGGGTGTAGCAAATAGACTGGATCTACTCACACAAGAACAGGTTTGTGAGGAAGCTTGTGGTAACTTCCTCTGGCCATTTTGAACAGAAAGGAAAATCGCAGTTGCCTAGGCCAAAAGGGACTCTACAATAATCTTGGGGGATTCCTTCTGATTCTTCAGAAATATCCAGTATATTAGTGGAAAAGTATACAGGAACACTCCTATCCAAAGAAAAGAAAAGGCATCGGTCTTCCAGTTCTTCTTGTGTGGAGTCCTGGAACAGAATCTTGCCACTTGATTGTTCAAGCAGGAGTAATGTCTACCTGAGAAACTATCCACAGATGGATAAATCTTTGAAGACCCCCCTTAAATAGTCTCCATTCGTGAGGTTCTACCCTGGTCCTAATCAGTTTGTCTGCCACACAATTTTGCTCTGATGGAATGTAGGATGCCTGTAGAGGGAGACTGTGCTGTGAAGCTACATCCCAAGCTAACATGACTAGTTTGCAAAGAGGGGTATGGCCTGGTTCCCATTTGCCTTTTGATGCACCACATGACTGGTCCCAGGGACCAAATATGGTTCAGTGAGTTGAGGGTCTTGATTGGGGGGTTACACTTTATTCAGCTACTCTTACTGTAACTGTATTCTACCTACTTTACCTTATTTTGCTGTTCTGTGTGTTCTTAAGTCTTCAAGTGCTCTCATTATGCATTTATTACTGCTCGTTAGTAGCCCGATTAAATTTACCTGCTATTCTAAGTACCTTAATTTTGGTTTTAGCACTTGTGCTTCATGACTATTTTTTTTTTTTTTTTTACATTTAAGGTTTTTGTGGTCTACACTCTTGTGGACAAAACCCTCATCAAAACCCACTCCCCATACATCCGCCAAGTATTCAGAACACTATGTCTGGTCAATTCTCACCAGTTTCTCCTGCGAGCCTGGTCAACATGGGCATACTGAGACAGTGTAACAAAGTACAGTTGTGTACACTTACCATAAATGTAGATGTTAGAGTGTCTTCACTGTTGCAGTCATTACATTAGGGTAATCTGCTGGCAGGTTGCCCTCAGTCTGCCTGAATTCCAAAGTCTTGGGTCCTGCGTCAGTTGCTGTCTCCTCTTCCATAACGTCAGGTCGTCAGGGGTAAAAAAACAAGCAGCTGATGCCATTTTTAGTTTTTCTTGCCCCAGATGTCAGGTGCCCCCAAATTGGCGGTTGGGTAAACTGGACTGCAACAGTGAATACATTCTAACATCTACATTTATGGTAAGTGTACACAACTGTACTATGTTCTTCGTGTTTCATTGTTGCAGTCATTACATTTGGGTAGAATCCCAAAGCTATGGATGGGAGGCTGGAGCTAAACAGCATTAGGTGTGGCTATAAGGCCCTGCAGAACTGCAGTGGCGAAGCCTGCCCTGGACTTGTAGAGTAGAGAGGCAAATGATAATGCTTTGTAAAGGTGTGAACAGAACTCCAAGTAGCAGCCTCTAGAATGTCTGTGGTTGGTACTCCTCTGAGAAAGGCTGCTGAAGTAGCTGCAGCTCTGGTGGAATGAGACCTAATGCCCTTGGGCACAGGTTTGCCATGGTGTAAGTAGCCGAAATTAATGCAGTGGCTTATCCACTTTGAAATAGTCTGCTTTGAAATAGCCACTCCTTCTGATCCTGCAGCATATGTCACTAGTAATTGCTCAGTTTTTCTTAGAGCTTTAGTCCTGCTCAAGTAGAATCTTAGCTGTCTGTGTACGTCCAAGGAATGCAGAATTCTCTCCCCCTTGTTCTGCAGATTTGGACAAAAGGTTGGCAGATGAATAGTTTGGTTAAGAGCCACACTGGATACCACCTTGGGCATAAATGAATGATTGGTCCTCGGAGACACCCTGTCTGGGTAAAATATGATAAAAGGCTCTACAGCCATGAGGGCCTGTAGCTCTGAGACTCTTCTTGCTGAAGTAATTGCTAGTAGCAGAGCTGTTTTCCATAAGAACTTTATATCAGCAGTAGCAGCTGGTTCAAATGGAGGCAGGGTGAGCTTTTCCAACACATAATTTAGGTCCCATGCAGGTATTGGTGATCTTCTAGGAGGCCTTACATTTTTGGCTCCTCTAAGATACTGCTTTAGTAAAAGGATGAGAAAAGATTGGTGGCTCTGTATTGTAATGAGCCGAAATGGCAGAGGCATGGATTTTAATTGATGAGAAAGATAGGCCTTTGTCAAGCATCTCAGTCAAGTATTGTAATATCTGAGGAATATTTGCTTCTGCTGTATCAGTTCCTTGTGCTTGATTCCAAGCACAGAATCTCTTCCCTTGATTCCAAGCACAGAATCTCTTCCATTTATCAGCATAAGATTTTCTAGTACTAGGCCTTCTGGCTTCCAAAATGACATCACAGCTTTACTATGAGGTGTTGTTTGCATAACTATATGATCAGCCATGCTGCCAGGTTCAGTGTCTGGAGTTGATTGTGCAGGATCTGATTGTTTTGCTGGGACAGTAGTTGAGGTCTTTGAGGTAAGATCCAAGCTGAGTACTGAGACAAGTCCCTTAGTATTGGGTACCAGTATGGGAGAGGCCAGTCTGGGGCAATTAGTATCATCTTTGGTTTCTCTTGTCTGACTTAGTAGGACCCTGGGTAGAAGAGGCAGAGGAGGAAAGGCGTAAACTGATAGGTTTTTCCAACTGAAGGATTAGGGCGTCCACTTTCCATGCTTGCTTTTCCAACTGAAGGATAAGGCGTCCACTTTCCATGCTTGTCTGTGTTAAGTCCTTGTGCAGAATCTTTTCACTTGATAATTTTGAAGAGAGGCAAATAGATCTATGTCCGGGCTTCCCCATTTCTTTATCATGATGAAGACTTGTGGATCTAGTTTCCACTTGTGAGGGTCCATAAGGTTTTTGCTTAAATCGTCTGCCAGAGTATTTTGTTTTCCTGGCAGGAATTGAGCATGAAGATGCATTTGGTAAGTCAAAGCTGTGTCCCACAGTGCCATGGCTAATCTGCAAAGGGGGTATGGGTGCATGCCCCCCTGCTTGTTTATATACCACATAACCGTGGTGTTGTCTGTCTTTATCAGTAGTTGTCCTGAATGAAGTAAGTCCTTGAAGGCTGTCAAGGCATTTTGAACAGCTAGCATCTCTTTTTGGTTGACATGTAGATGCATTTGTTGTGGGTCCATATACCCTGAATGCAGCTTCCCGCCTTGTGGGCCCCCCATGCATAATCTGATGCGTCTGTCGCTAAGTTTTGGCTGGCAGGGGGTAGAGTGAAGGCCCGTCCCATGTTTTTGTGACAGGCCTTTGCCCACCATAGAAACTCCTGTTGCAGGCAGGGAGTGAGAAGAATTAATGTTTCCAGACTGTGAGAATGCTGACTCCATAAACTTTTTAGGTACCACTGAAGTTTCCTCATATGCAGTCTTGCATATGGAATTTGTAGGATGCAGGATGCCATGAAGCCCAGAGCCTGCAGAGTTGGTCTTGCAGATAACTGGGTTTTTGTTGCCATCAGTTTGAAGTAAGTAATCAGTTGCCTTTGTTTGTCTGGCATGAGGTAAGCCATCTGGGCAGTTGTATTCAAGCTTGCACCCAGGAATGTTATCTTTTGAGAGGGTACCAGTTGTGATTTATTTTCGTTTATTGTGTACCCTAGGCATGTTAGAAGCCTTTTCACAAACGCCAGGTGGTGAAGAAGAATGTCCTTTTTCTCTGCTTGAATGAGACAGTCGTCCAAGTAAGGATATATTTGTATACTTCTTTGTCTGCAAAAAGCAATTACTGGTGCCAGGCACTTTGTAAAGACCCTGGGCGCAGTAGATAAGCCAAAGGGCAGTGCAGAGAATTGGTAATGCATTAAGCCAGCCTTGAATCTGAGGTATCTTCTGCATGATTCCCTTATTGGGACATGCAGGTATGCTTCTTTTAGGTCTAATGTCACCAACCAAGCATTCTTGCCCAGCATGGGCAGAAGCTGCTGCAAAGTCAGCATTTTGAATTTTGGAAAGTCCAGGTATGTGTTCAAAATTGCTAAATCTAGTATTGGCCGCCAGGCCTTGTCCTTTCTGGGTACCAAGAACAGTCTTGAGTAAAAGCCTTGTCCTTTTTCCTGTTCTGGTACTGGCTGAAAGGCCCCCATATCCACGAGGGACGCAACCTGTTTCTGTGCCTCTGCCCATTGATTTTTTGGCAGATCCGGCCAACTATTTGCCATTGGCAGAGTATGGAAATGGAATCTGTATCCCTGTGATACCATGTTTAGTACCCACTTGTCCTGGGTTATTAACTGCCAATTTTGAGCAAAAAGTGCTAATTTTCTCCCTAAGGGTGCTGCCAAAAGGTAAGTGCTTGGTGAAGGCAGAGGGAAGTCATTGGGACTGTTTAATGTAAGTTTGCGCTTCATCTCCTCCAGATTTGGAGGTAGAAGCACCCCATTGCTTTGACCTGTAAGAATCTTGTGCCTGGTATCTGGAACCCTTTGGGCATCTGGATTTGCCCCTTTGAGCTCTGTCTGACACAGGAAAGGACCAATTTTTTGTAGGCCAGTGTCTACTGAATCTTGGTGGCTGCACTTGTAAGAAGTATTTTACAGTTTGCATAGACTTAGCCTTGTCTTCCATTTTCTTTAAAACCTCTTCTGCCTTAACACCAAACAGAGAATCATGTTGTAAAGGTGCATCCAGTAATTTAGCTTCAACATGATCAGGCAAATTTTGCTTTTTTAGCCAGGCATGCCTCCTAATCACAGATCCAGTAACTGCGGCCCGGCAGGAGGCCTCTAAGGAATCAAAACCGCATTGCAAAGTATGCTTTCCAACCTGTTCAGCTGCATGCAATAATTCCTGCATTTCTTTATTTTCTGCACATTCAGAAATCATTTTCTGTTTCAGCAATCCCATAACATGTTGTTGATATTTGAGCATATGAAACTGGCAGTTTAAGGCCCTAATAGCAAAGGTTGCAGATGTATAAACCTTCTTTCCCCATCTATCCAGTGCCCTTGAATCTCGGTCAGAGGGGGTAGGATTTTTTGCTGTTGAGGCCTTAACTCCCTTTGGACCCTGTGAAATAGTTTCAGGATCAGCAGCAGGGTTTCTAAATAAAAATTTGCGTGAGTCAGGGACCCTGTAATAACGGTCAGGCTTGCTGGGAGCCAGAGGTAAGGAGTCCGGGGTCAAGCTTGACTCCAAAAACACATCATCCACAATGTCTAAAACAGGGGGTATGGCTAAAGGCCTGTGCTGAGGGAGAAGGAAATCCCTGAGCCTCTTTTTTGATTCTGAGAAATCTTGACTCTCCCAGTGAAAATGCTCCCTCAAAGTATGCAAGGTTCCTCCAAATGAATAATCCTCAGGAGGTGATGCAGATGAGATGGACTCCTCTGCATCAGAATCCTCATAGGGAGGTATAGATAATTCCTGATCAGAAGAAATAGAAACGTGATCTGAAGATTCGTAGTCAGCGTCTTGCCTAAGCCTCTTATCAGGAGGGGGATGGGAACCCCTGATCAAGGTAATAAGGTCTTCAGCCATTTTGCTCATCTGGTTTTTAGGTATATCGGCCTGTGTACGTGGCTCATGCGTCATTTTTTTAGCTTTAGAAGTTGCTTTTGTCTTTGGTTATGCAGCTGTTGTCAGTTTGATATAAAAATGTTGAGGCCTGAATACACCCTCAGAAGCTGGTGCCTGCTCAGCGACTCCGGACCCATCCGAGGGAGATACATTCGTGGGTCCAATGCTTTGAGTATCTCGCAGCGTGCCGGACTCCACATGGGTCTCAGTAGGGGCCTGCGACTTGAACATAGCTGGTATCAGGGGCTGCGAAAGCACCTCACTGAGTACCGGCGACTGGCTTAGGAGAAGCTTCGTCGTCAGTTTTGGACTTCGACTGTCTGTCTCTGTCATTTTCTTTGCGTTATGTACTCCGGTAGTCGGAATGCTATCAGACATTTCTGGGTAGTTAAATCAGTTTCCAAAATACTTTGAGGCAAAAATATACGGACGCTTAATGGTGCATTGGTTAAATCTAGCACAAAACCGACAGCCAGGCACGTTGTGATCAGGGCCTAGGCAAGTAATATAGTATAAATGGAAATCCTTATGAGGCATTTGCTTCCCACAAGTAATACAATTATTAACTTTTTCTGACATCGGTATGGAGCAAGAAAAAAGTTTCCCCAAAGGGGTACTTAGCTTTAGTGAAGACTTCAGTTCTGAAACTCAAACTCGAATATTTCAGGAGTCGGCCAACCGGCACTTGCGAAATGCTTCTGCTTCAGGCACCGCGTGGCAAGAAAGACTAAAGAAAATGGCGTCGGCTGCTTGTTTTATACCCCCGACGACCTGACGTCATGGAAGAGGTGACAGCAACCGACGCAGGACCCAAAACTTTGGAATTCTGGCCGACTGAGGGCAACCTGCCAGCAGATTACCCAAATGTAATGACTGCAACAGTGAAACACGAAGAACATCTGCCTCATGTTCACGGAGAGTCCTCTTCTCCTAGCACATAATTCCTCTACTTGCGAGAAATGCATCCACATCAGTAACCTAGAATCCATGCTCTCTATTATTCCACATGCAACACCAAACACATTACACAAAGTAGACAACACACCAGTGTCACACAAACACAACCTATTAGGCATAACAATAAACAAATACAAACCATACGCCCTAACAATAAACCAAACATACTTGTCAATGGCAACTCAATCGTGAGACACACGGATATCCCCCTCACCAAGCTTGACAAGAAGGTCATGATCAGTTGTCTGTCAGGTGCCAGAATCCGCCACATCACGCACTTAAGTCTCACCACAACAGGTACAAGTATGACTCTGTCATTGCCCATGTTGGTGTGAATGACTTGGGACATAACTCCCTGGACTATATGAAGAGAGACATGATTGAGCTCTCAGTGTGTGTCCCAGGCAGGTATGACCCTAGCCTAATCAGCATCCTACCTTCACCAAGAATGATATCACAATACCAACAAAAAATAACGGACTTCAACAATTGGCTTAGTTTCTGGTGTCTTTCCAAGGGGATCCAGTATGTGTTTGCCTGGGATGACATGGTTGACAGGCCCTGATGCTTTGTCAGAGATGGCCTCCACCTGTCACACCTGGAGTTCCAGATCCTGGCCAACGCTTTTGCCTTTTAGGCCATGTCCCAATAAAAGATCGGTGAAAAAGCAAATTAAAGGTCATGCTGCTTAATGCTAGGATCCTTAACCTGAAAATGCACTCACTGGAGGCCATCCTCACACTGGAAGATGCAGATGTCTGTGCGGTCATGGAAACTTGGTTCAGGGCTGCGGAGAGCACCCCTGCCATACCTCATTCCACACTTTGACCCCAAAACGAGGTTGGAAAATCTAAGGGTGGTGGAGTCTCTATCTTCATTAAGGACAGGCACACCTCCAGACTGGTTTGCCAGCATGACACACTGGAATTACTCCAGGTGCAACTGACAGCTGGCAAGACACCCATCCAAGTTATAGCCAGCTATAGATCCCCCCCCCATATGACTCAGGACACCCACTCTTCCTACATGGACCTACTTGACTCCATCAAGGTATCCCTTAACATCCTGACCCTTGATGACTTCAACTACCCCACCACAGACTGGGTGAACTATTCCTGCACTAATGCACTCACTCAACGATTCGTTGACTTCATTAATTCTAATGCACCAGACAAGCTTGTCTCATCCCCCACAAGGGGAGATGACATTCTGAACTTGGTTCTCACTATGGGAGTGGTACAGTGGTCACCCATGTTGGTATGTTCTTCCCTGGTGAGATCAGATCATCGGTCTCATTTGAAGTTTCTATCCCACCCAACCCCCTTGCCAGCCCTAACCAGAATAAAAAAACTTAGCAAAAGCGGACTACAACCTCCTAAGGGTAGGTTATCAGTAGCTTCATACCACCACCCCTCTTAGACAAGGCAGACAACTACGCTGAACAGTATGTGAATGCAGTACACAAGCACCTGTACAGCTGCATGGACTCAGCCATACCCAGCAGAACTAAAACCTGCTCCTCAAAGAAACACAAACCTGTCTGGTGGACATCCTCTATCAAAATGCTTTACAACAAAAGGAAGAAACTGTTGTCCAAGGGTAAAAGGAACAAATTCCAAATTGGAAAAACTCCCTCCTCAGCCTCAACAAGCAATTTAAATCACTAGTGAAAACCTCCAAAGCCAATTATGAATTGAAACTAGCCTCTAAAACAAAGGGAAACCACAAAGCTTTCTTCAGCTATGTCAGGAACCTCCATGGCAAAGCCCAGGTTTGTCCCGAATTAGTACGGAACAGTACAACTTAGGATTGTTTTACCCGACCTGTTAGCCAACATGTTCAGTGCAAACTTCACCCCTCTATCCCCCCACAGGTCCACTTGTTATGCCAGATACTTGTCCTGCACCTCACATCTCCATAGATGAAGTGTTAAAGGCCCTATCCAAGGCAAAGAACACACCTTCTATGGGACGCGAGAGTATCCCAGGCTGTATTCTGCACCATTCCCAGCAAGAAAGTACAGTTGTGTACACTTACCATAAATGTAGATGTTAGAGTGTATTCACTGTTGCAATCATCACACTTGGGTTATCCTACCAGGGGTAGCCCTCAGTCGCAGTCGCAGCCCTCAGAATAACAGAGACTTAGTATTTCTGCGTCGGTTGGTGTCGCTTCAGGACTGACGTCAAGTAGTCAGTGGTATAGAAACAGGCAGCCAACGCTATTATATCAGTTTTTCTTGCCCCAAATATGTCAGGAGCCCCCAAATAGGGAGCTAAGTTATGGTGCAAAAACACCACCAGTAAAAAGTAAATACCAATAGCCATGTAAGGAGTGAGGAAGAGAGAGAGAAACGAGGGGGCTGGAGGGTGGGAAACCAGGACTGCAACAGTGAATACACTCGAACATCCACATTTATGGTAAGTGTATACAACTGTACTATGTTCTTCATGTTTCACTGTTGCAGTCATCACACTTGGGTTGATTCCCAAACCCGAAGAATGGGTGGAGGCAGTCAAGAAGAGTTGGGGCTGGCTAGTATGCCCTGCAGGACTGTGGTTGCAAAGCCTGCCCTGGATTTGGAAAAGATAGGCAGGTGGTAATGCTTGGTGAAGGTATGAACAGAACTCCTCAAGTTGCAGCTTCCAGAATGTCCCTGGTAGAGACTCCCCTGAGAAAGGCTGTAGAGGTTGAAGTTGCCCTAGTGGAATGAGTTCTGACCCCCTGAGGGGGTGGTTTCCCCATGGTGCGTTACAGAAATGGATACAGTGAGCTATCCATTTGGAGATGGCTTGTTTTGATATGACCTTGCCCTCTGCCCCTGGTGCAAAGCTGACTAATAACTGGTCAGATTTCCTAAAGGGCTTAGTCCTATCAAGGTAGAATCTGAGCTGTCTGTGCACATCTAAAGAGTGTAGGATCCTTTCCCCCTTATTTTGAGGATTAGGGAAAAAGGTGGGCAAATGGATAGATTGGTTGAGAGCCACACTGGACACCACTTCAGGCATGAAGGTGGGGTTAGGCCTGAGGGAGACCCTATCAGCATGGAAAATAAATGAGGGGTTCCACAGCCATAAGTCCTTATAGCTCAGACACTCTTCTAGCTGAAGTGATGGCCAGAAGCAAGGCTGCTTTCCAAGAGAGGAATTTTAACTTTGTTGATGCTGCAGGCTCAAAAGGGGGGTAGCATGAGCTTTTCCAACACAAAGTTAAGGTCCCAAGCAGGTGTAGGGGCTCTTCTTGGTGGCCTTAAATTGTTAGTCCCTCTCAGGAACTACTTGATGAGAGGGTGTGAGAAGAGAGGTGGCTCAGTGCTGTAATGAGCAGAGATGGCAGAGGCATGGATCTTAATGGAAGAGAAGGACAGGCCCCCTTGGAGTAGGTCTGCTAGGTCATCCAGGATGAGAGGTAAGGAGGGCTGTGCTGGATCCGCTCCTTTAGTGTAGATCCAGGAACAATACCTTTTCCACTTGTCAGCATAGGATTTTCTTGTACTGGGTCATCTGGCTTCATGTACGACATCCAGTACCTGCTTGCTTAGGCTGGCCACTGGAGGAGAAGTCAAGGAATAAGCCAGGCTGCAAGGTTCAGGGTCTGCAATTGTGGATGTAAGAACTGACCCACTTGCTGAGTCAGGAGAGTTGGGATCTGGGGGAGGCACCATGGAGGCAACGGTGACATACTGCGCAGTAGTGGATACCAGTGTTGGTGTGGCCAGTCTAGGGCAATCAGGATTGCCCTTGGTCTTTCCTCCCTTACCTTGAGTAATACACTTGTAAGAGGAGGCAGAGGGGGAAATGCATAGATTGAAAGGTTTGCCCACTGGGAAGCTAGGGCATCCACTTTCCAGGTCTTACTGTGAGGTTTCCCTGGTGCAAAATTTGCTGCGCGGGTGGTTGTACGGGGAGGCAAATAGGTCCACCTTCGGGGTACCTCATTTCTGGGTCACGAGGCTGAAGGTGTTGTGGTTTAACTGCCACTCGTGTGGGTCTAGATTTCTGCTCAGGTTATCTGCCAGAGAATTTTGGTTGCCTGGCAGGAACTGAGCTTACAGGTGAATATGCATGGCTGAGGCCATGTTCCACAGGGTCATGACTAGCCTGCAGAGTGGGTAAGAGTGGGTTCCCCCCTGCTTGCTGATGTACCACATCACTGTGGTGTTGTCTGTTTTGATTAGTAGAGGCCAAGGCGAGAGTAGGGATCTCAAAGCTGTCAGAGCGTGCTGAACATCTAGCATTTCTTTTTGGTTGATGTGCAGATGAATTTGATTTGGGCTCCAGTGGCCCTGAATGCACCTGCCATCCAGATGTGCACCTCAGGCATAGTCTGATGCGTCTGTGGTTAGGGTTTGGACAGAGTGGGGTTGTGTAAAGGGAAGTCCCTTGTTGTAGTTGCATGCTGCTACCCACCAAAGGAACACTTTCCTTAAACAAGGTATCATAGGTATGATGCTTTCCAGGTCCCGAGAATGTTGGCACCAAAGACTTTAAGTACCATTGAAGTTTCCTCATATGCAGTCTGGCATATGGAATTAGTAGAATGCAGGAGGCCATGAACCCTAGAGCTTGCAGGATTTTCCTTGTGGACAACTGAGTTCTGGTGGCCATTTGAGAGAAGTAATCTGTCAAGATGGTCTTGCTTTCTTGAGTAAGGAATGCCATCTGGAATGCTGTGTCCAATCTTGCTCTCAGGAATACAATTTTTTGACTGGAGACTAGTTTGGATTTCTTTTCGTTGATGATGTACCCCAGGGAGGTTAGAAGGTGCTTTACAAAAGTCAGGTGCTGCAACAGCTTTTCCTGTCTGCCTGAATCAGGCAATCGTCCAAGTAGGGGTAAATCTGAATATTTCCCTGTCTGCAATAGGCAATGGCTGGAGCCAGGCATTTTGTGAAAACTCTGGGAGCAGAGAATAAGCTAAAGGGAAGTGCAGAGAACTGATAATGCATACATCCTGCCCTGAAACGTAGATATTTTCTGCAGGAGTCCTTGATGGGGATGTGCAGATAGGCCTCCTTTAGGTCTAGGGTGGCTAACTGGGCATCTTTGGACAGCATAGGGAGAAGCTGCTGTAGGGTGAGCATTTTGAATTTTGGTACCACCAGGAAGGTGTTTAGAATGGAAAGATCTAAGATTGGGCGCCAGGTGCCCTCTTCTCTGTACCAGGAAAAGTCTGGAATAAAAACCTTGGCCTATCTATTCTGCAGGAACAGGCTGAATTGCCCTTATGGAGAGTAGGGACTGAACTTGGTTTTCTGCCTCTGCCCACTGGTTTGGGGGAAGGTCTGGAAACCCTTTTGGGGTTGACAGTGTGTGGAAATAAAATTTGTACCCCTGGGATACCATGTTGAGGACCCAGCGATCGTTGGGGATGGAGGTCCAGTTTTTTGCATGGTGGGCAAGTTTTCCTCCTAGGGGCACAAGCAATTGTCAGAGGTGAGGGGAGGAGTTGAGAAGTCATTGTGAAATCTTTCCATAAGAGGTGGCTTAGCACTCCCTGTTTTTTGAAGTGGAGTGCTTAGATCTCTCCATACCCTGAGACTGTAGTCTGGGGTGGGGGGGGGTCTGTTTCCCCTTGGTCTAATTTGAGGTGGCCTTGAGGGGGCTGGAAAGGACCAATGTTTTGAGGGGCAATGCCTACTGAATCTTGGAGGCTGCGCTTGAAAAAATTCTGTCTGCATAGACTTAGCTTTTTCTTCCATCTTCTTTAAAACCTCTTCTGCTTTAGTGCCAAACAGATTGTCCTTGTTCAGAGTTGCGTCCAATAATTCTGATTTGACATGGTCTGGCAAGGTCTGCTCCTTAAGCCAGGCATGCCTTCTAAGTACAGAACCTGTGACTGCTGCCCTGCAAGATACTTCTAGGGCGTCAAACCCACATTGCAGGGTATGCTTGCTGACTTGGCTTGCAGAGTGCATAAGCTCCTGTAATTCCTTATTTTCTGCACAGTCAGGGAAGGTAGACAGTTCCACATGCTGAAATACCAGCAACATACTATGGAACTTAAGCAAAAATTGACAATTTAATGTTCTAATGGCAAGAGTTGCAGAGGTGTACACTTTTTACCCCATCTGTCTAAAGCTTGGGAATCCCTGTCTGAGGGGGTGGGATTCTTAGCTGTAGTTGCTTTTATTCCTTTAGGTCCTTGGGAGATGACCTCTAGGTCAGCAGTAGGATTTCTGAAAAGAAATTGTGCGAGTCAGGGCCTCTGTAGTACTGGTCAGGTTTCCTGGGAGCAGGGGGTAAAAGTATCCGGAGTTAGACTGGACTCCATAAAGACATCATCCACAACATCCAGAACAGGAGGAATAGCTATGGGTCTGTGCTATGGAAAGTCTAAAAATTCCCAGAGTCTTTTTGGACTGAAGATAATCCTGGCATTCCCAATGGAAATGCTCTTTCAAAGTATGTAGGGTTTCACCAAAAGAAAAATCCTGTGCATGGGGAGAGAGAAGGAATGGACTCCTCTGCATCTGAATCCCCATAGGCAGATAAGGGCATGTCTTCATAATCAGAAACCTCAGAGTCAGACTCTTGGTCAGATAAAGCTGCTGGGGACAAGTCTCTTTTTCTTTTAGCAGGGGAAGGCTGGCTCCTCTAATCAACATGATCAGGTCTTCTGCCATTTTAAGCATCTGTGATTGTGGCAAGAAAGCAGGAGGTCGAGTTTGGGTCGTCTATTTTTAGGCATAGCTCGTACTCTTGGCCTTAGAAACTCGGCAGTTTTAGAAAGAAATGAAGCAAATGAAGTCGGTTTGTGTCGAATATCGGTAGAGCGAATTACTTCCTCAGAAGCCGGTTCCTGCACAGCGGCTCCGGACCCATGCAAGGTAGAGACATCTGCAGGTTCTGTAGTCAAAAAAAGTCTCGTGGCATACCAGACTCTGAACGGGTCTCAGTAGCGGCCTACAAATTCATCAAAGTGGGCATAGGGGCTGCAAAAGCACCATTGGCAAACTGGAGACTAGCTTAACAGGAGAGTCATCGGCAGTTCTGGACCTGTGTTGTCCGTCTCTGTGTTTATCCTTATTTTTTTTGGAAGATCGGTAGTCGGATGGCTTACCCAAGCCATTTCGGAATACGGAGACCGAGAATGAAAGTATTTAGCTATAATAAGGGCCTGACAACAAATAGTTCGGGCATTAAACAAAGCACAAAACCAGCAGTGAGGTATGTTGTGGTCTGGGCCTAAACAGGTGACGCAGTAAGAATTGAAATCTTGGTGTGGTATTTGCTTTCCACAGGCGAGACAAATTAACTTTTTCTGACATCGGTTAGAGCAAGAAAAAAGGATCCCCAATGAGGTACTTAGTTTTAAAAGACTTCCAAGATGATTCAATTTTGGAAAATAAAACTCAGGTAGCGACCGACCGGCACTCGTGTGAACTGCTTCTGCTTCAGGCTCCTCGGCAAGAAAAACTGATGTAATGGTGTTGGCTGCCTGTTTTTATACTACTGATGACCTGACGTCAAGTCCTGAAGAGACAGCAACCGATGCAGAAATACTAAGTCTCTGGTATTCAGGCCTACTGAGGGCTACCCCTGGCAGGATAACCCAAGTGTGATGACTGCAACAGTGAAACACCAAGAACATCTAGCTTCACCATTGAGCACCTTATTCAATCATAGCCTAATTACAGGCTTCATTTCAGCAGAGAACTGCCAGTATCATCCCCTTACACAAAGGTGGCACCACTACTGACCCGGGAAACTATCGTCCCATTAGCTTGACAAGTCTGATCTGTAAAGCCATGGAGTATTACTATGGATCTCAAACAAGAACATAGGCAATCTCCAACCACTTGACCCCACCCAATTCGGCTTAGTCAGGGGCAGATCTTGCCTGTTGAACCTGGTTGACTTCTTTGAGACTGTCACCAAGGCCCTGGACAAGGGGAAAAGTCAGTACATACAGCTCACCTTGACTTGGTCAAGGCCTTTGATACAATCTTTCACTCGGGTATCGATGAAAAGCTAACCCAACTTGGCGCAAATCCCCATCTCGTCATGTGGGTGGCCAAATGGCTCATAGATAGGACACACACGGTCAAAACAGGCACCACCACCTCCGACAGCAGACCTGTCACTAGTGGTGTTACCCAGGGATCTGTCCCCGGACCCTTACTGTTTGTCTTTACCTGGACCTCTGAGAAACAGATGTCAAAGGGACTGTGGCTGACCAAATTTGAGGTGCTGTCATGGACTCCTCAAATGATAACATACTACAGGAGGGTCTCACAACAACAAATGACTGGTGCCAAAGTCATGGCCTTAAGTTATACGCAAAAAAATGTATGATCATATCATTCGGTAAAAACAAGACCCCTACTGATTACCACATCAACAGCAAACCACTAAGCACACAACCTGTAGTGAGAGACCTGGGTACTCAGGTTGACAACAATCTCACATTAGACCATCATGTAGCAGCAGTAATCAAAAAAGCCTTTTGCTTGGTTCATCTCATAAGTAAAAGGGATTGCATTCAGAAAAAAAGAGGTTATTACCTCTCTGTACTCCTCCCTCATTAGCCCTATAACTGAGTAGAATGCCCCATTTGATATGTACCTCTCCAAACACCTGTACCAAATGGAAAGGCCACAGAAATACCTCACAAGAAGAGTCTCAAATCACCATCACTCTACTTGGTATCGTACAGACTGCTCAGAGGTGATCTATGTGTCGCCTACAAGGCAATATCAGACCTTGCCCTACTACAGATGCTCCATATCTGTAAGTCTAACTCCTCGTGCATTAACCGCTCGAAAGACCTAAATCTAACATGCAACATCAACAAAACTGCTGGAGAGACAAGTTTGTCTCTCGGAGGCTGCCCAGTCTCTGGAATAGAGTTCCCATACATGTCAGAGTACCTCACTGACCCACTTGAAGCGCAACCTCGAGGAGTGGATGGGAAACCACAAATTTGTCCCAGGGGGTCCACCTTTGTCCCTCAGTGACACGGATGATAGCTGTTTACGGAGGTTTCTTTTACAGGGATAAACGTTTGGCTGGGCTTGTAAGGGCTCGAGGGTCTATGATTTTTATGTGCTTGCATCTGTCCTTGACAGACATCCCCCTGCACTTTTATTCCTCCTGAAGCTGCTCCCCAAGCAAAGTCCGAAGGGTCTGTGGTGACTGACTACTTTGGAGCAGGGAGGGAGAATGGGGTGATCTGGATTCAGGGATATTGGTGGTCTCCACCAAAAGATCTGATTTCTGACAAACCACAGAACTGGTATTTGAAAACATAAAGGGTGTTCATGTTGGGACCAAAGAGACTTTAGAAAGCAACATATCTTTCTCATCCGGAGCCTTGTCAGGGTTATCGTGAGAATCACAGATGCAGCAAGACCCAAAATCATGAGGTATTCTCTCGCAGTGACCGATGGAGTGGAAAACCTAAAAATAGATCTAAATAAAGATTTAGTCTTTCCTGTGGAAGAAAATCTCTTTGAACTGAGGTGTCTAGTTGACATCCCATGAACAAAATCCTGTGTAAGGGAGTCAAGAAAAAACTTTTGAGTGTTCTTTTCAAACTCTCGCATGCAAGAGAGAGATTCCTGACACTTTGAAAAAGATAAGCAAGTCATCTATATATGGAAAAATGTGGAAATCTTATAGACTCCAATGAGCTGTAACTGGAGCTAGATACTTTGTGAACACTCTTGCTGCAGTGGATAATCCAAAGGATGAGGCAGAAAACTGAATGTTTTCCAGATACACAAAACTTTAAGAAATGTCTGAAGTCTGGATGAGTAGGGATGTGATGAAAAACATAGTGTTACCGCCTCTTCCTCTTTCAAAGTTTTGTGGTAACAGGTTGTGAAGTGACATCACTTTGAATTTTGACACCATCCAGAATTGGACTCCCAAGCATTCTCTCTATGGCATAATGAACATCCTTGAATAAAAAACATTCCCCACCTAGGAAGGATGAATTAGTTCCATCACTCCTTTGGACAGCAATGTGATTAAGAACAGGTGGAAACAAGAAGTCTGATCTGGAGGATGAGGAATGACCCCCTGGAAAGAAAGAATTTCCTCCCACTGCCATCTGTAACTTTGAATCATTTGTCTGAAACAATCTGTTGCCACAGGAAAAAAAAATGGAGATTCACGCTTTCTGGAAGAAAAACAGGGCTAGGGTGAGGGAGGGGTTCACAGCATCTCTTAAATAGTCATTCAGACTTGCTGGACTGTCCTTGGTTTGGGAGGTTCAAGATTTTTTTTGGAACCCCTTGTGATTTCTTCTTAAACATCCATTTATACTGTCTCAACAGAATTCAGTGAATCTGTCTTTTGCTGGATGAGGAGATAGAAAATCATTTGGACAATTTTGGAAAAAAAGAGGGCTGAAAAATCTTAGAGATTCCCTGGATCAGTATTTCCCTTTTAATCACACTTTTTTGATCGCCTCTGCGCCAGAAGGGGCAAACACTAAATCTCTTTCCAAGGGAGAATTTAAAATCTCACTGTTATCATCTGGAAGGTTTTGAGAAAGCAGCTGTGCAAACCTCTTTAAAACTGTACCAGTGGTACAGCCCTCCAAGAGGTATCAAGAGTAAAGCACAAACTGGAAACAATGAGTAATGACCTGTGCAAAAGAAGAAATTAGTTATTTAGTGCAGATGCTTCCTCACAAGAAGAAACTGCAGATAAAAGATTCCTCAGATTTTTACAATTTGTCAGAACATCTAATTCAAAATTTTGAAAATCAAAAGTTGCAGAAGTATATACTTTTTCCCCATACCTATCAATAAACTTTCCCACCCTTAACAGAAAGGGTAGGAATTAACTAAGTGCTTAGCAGCAGTAGGATCAACTAAAGTTATAGCTGCTGGGTTGAGTTTGGGAACAGTGAATAAAAATTTAAAAAAGACTTGGGAACTTCATACAGCTTATCTGCCTTTTTAGGACAGCTGGCCGACTATCAGGAAAAAGTACAGTTGTGTACCTACCATAAATGTAGATGTTTGAGTGTATTCACTGTTGCAGTCATTACACTTGTGTTATCCTGCTGGCAGGCTACCCACAGTCATCGGCCCGAATTCCAAAGTCTAGGTCCGGCGTCGGTTGCTGTCGCCTCTTCCCTGACATCAGTGTGCCAGGGGTATAAAAGATGCAGCTGACGCCATTTTCTTCAGTTTTTATTGCCCCAGATGTCAGGTGCCCCCAAATTGGTAGGCTAAAAATTATGCCAATAAGTATGCATGCACTAAAATAAACATTTCCTTCATCTACAAGCAAATACACCACATATGTGTACTTCTCTATCCTATACAACCTAAGTCCCAGCAAAGAAAAAGGGGATGGTGGGTGGGTAACCTGGACTGCAACAGTGAATACACTCTAACATCTACATTTATGGTACGTACACAACTGTACTATGTTCAGTGTGTTTCACTGTTGCAGTCATTACACCTGGGTTGAATCCCAAAGCTGAGGTTGGGTGGCTGGGTCTAAACAGGATTAGAGAGGCTATAAGGCCCTGCAGAACTGCAGTGGCAAAGCCTGCTCTGGATTTACAGTAGAAAAGTAAGTGGTAGTGCTTGGTAAAAGTGTGCACTGAACTCCAAGTTGCAGCCTCTAAAATGTCTTTGGTTGGTACTCCCCTGAGGAAGGCTGCTGAAGTGGCTGCTGCTCTGGTTGAATGTGGCCTAATGCCCTTAGGCACTTATTTGCCATGTTGTGAATAGCAGAAACGAATGCAGTGGCCTATCCATTTTGAAATAGTCTGCTTCGAGATAGCCTTTCCTTGTGATCCTGCAGCATATGCCAGTAAGAGTTGCTCAGTCTTTCTGAAAGCTTTAGTTCTGTCCAAGTAGAAGCGTAGTTGTCTGTGTATATCTAAAGAATGCAGGAGTCTCTCACCCTTATTCTGTGGGTTTGGATAAAAAGTAGGCAAATGAATGGTTTGGTTAAGGGCCACACTGGACACCACCTTAGGCATAAATGTCAGGTTCGTCCTCAGAAAAACCCTGTCTGGATGGAAAATGATAAAAGGTTCCACAGTCATGAGTGCCTGTAACTCTGAGACTCTTCTTGCAGAGGTTATTGCTGGGAGCAGAGCCGTTTTCCAAGATAAGAATTTTATTTCAGCTGTATTGGCTGGCTCAAAAGGCGGCAGTGTGAGTTTTTCCAAGACATAATTGAGGTCCCATGCAGGTATTGGAGATCTCCTTGGAGGTCTTATGTTTTTGGCCCCTCTGAGGTACTGCCTTAGCAACGGATGAGAAAAAATAGGTGGTTCCGTATTGTAATGAGCTGAAATGGCAGTGGCATGGATTTTAATTAATGAAAAGGATAGGCCTTTGTCCAGCATCTCAGTTAGGTATTGCAAAATCTGAGGAATATTTGGTACAAACATGTCAATCCCTTGTGCCTGGTTCCAAGCACATAATCTTTTCCATTTTTCTGCATAAGATTTTCAGGTACTGGGCCTCCTGGCCTCCAAAATAACATCCATCACTGCTTTAGAGAGAGGTGTGTTCTGAATGGCTACATTATCCGCCATGCTGCCAAATTTAGGGTCCTGAGTTGGCTGTGCAGGATCTGATGGTTTCGCTGGGTCAGTAAGTGAGGAATTAGAAGTAATGTCCAGGCTGGGCCTTGAGACGAGCTCTTTAGGGTTGGGTACCAGTGCTGGTGGGGCCAGTCTGGGGCAATCAGAATCATTTTTGGCTTCTCTTGTCTGACCTTCAGGAGTACCTTGGGGAGGAGAGGCAGAGGAGGAAAGGCATATACTGTAAGGGTTTTCCAGCTGAATGATACAGCATCCAATTTCCATGCTTGCTTGTGATAAGTCCTTGTGCAGAATCTCTGTAGTTGGTAGTTGTGAGGGGAGGCAAATAGATCTATGTCTGGGCATCCCCATTTCTTTGTTATCATGCTGAAGACTTGTGGATCCAGTTTCCACTCGTGGGGATCAGTGAGGTTTCTGCTTAGTTCGTCTGCCAGAGTATTTTTCTTTCCTGGCAGGAATTGTGCTTGCAGGTGTACTTGATAAGTCAGTGCTGTGTCCCACAAAGTCATGGCTTGTCTGCAGAGGGGGTAGGACTGTGTGCCTCGCTGCTTGTTTATGTACCACATGACTGTAGTATTGTCCATCCTTATCAGTAGTTGTCCTGGATGAAGTAGATCCTTGAAAGCTGTCAGGGCATTCTGAACAGCTAGCATCTCTTTTTGATTGATATGAAGATGCATTTGGCTTGTGGGCCATGTGCCCTAAATACATTTTCTTGCCATGTGGGCCCCCCCAGGCATAATCTGAAGCATCTGTTATTGACTGCCAGGCTGTGGGTAGGGTGAATGGCTGTCCCTTGTTGTGGTGACAGGCTTGTGACCACCATCGAAACTCCTGTTGCAGGCAAGGAATTAGTGTAATTAACGTTTCCAGGCTGTGACAATGTTGAGTCCAAACACTTTTTAGATACCATTGTAGTTTCCTCATATGCAGTCTGGCATATGGAATTAGCAGAATGCAGGATGCCATGAAGCCCAATGCCTGCAGAATTTTTCTTGCAGATACCTGGGTCTTTGTTGCCAACAACTTTGTTTGTCTGGCGTGAGATAAGCCATCTGGGCAGTTGTATTTAAGCTTGCATCCAGGAATATTATCTCGAGAGGGTACTAGTTTTGATTTCTTTTCATTTACTGTGTACCCTAGGCAAATAAATAATCTTTTTACAAACGCCAGATGCTTTAGTAGAATGTCCTTGTTCTTTGCTTGAATAAGGCAGTCATCCAAGTAAGAATATATCTGAATTCCTCTTTGTCTGCAAAATGCAATTACTGGTGCCAGGCATTTTGTGAAGACCCTGGGCGCAGTAGATAAGCCAAAGGGCAGTGCAGAGAATTGGTAGTGCATGCCAGCTATGTATCTTCTACAAGATTGTCTGATTGGGACATGCAGGTATACCTCTTTTAGGTCCAAAGTTACAAGCCAAGTCTTCTCGTCAAGCATGGGCAGAAGCTGCTGCATGCCAGCTATGTATCTTCTACAAGATTGTCTGATTGGGACATGCAGGTATACCTCTTTTAGGTCCAAAGTTACAAGCCAAGCCTTCTTGTCAAGCATGGGCAGAAGCTGCTGCAGAGTCAACATTTTGAATTTTGGGACGTCCAGAAATGTATTTAGAATAGACAGGTCCAGTACTGGTCTCCAGGCTTTGCCCCTTCTGGGTACCAAGAAAGTCTTGAGTAAAATCCTTGTCCCTGCTCTTGCTGTGGTACTTGCTGAATGGCCCTCATGTCCATGAGGGATGAAACTTGTTTTTGTGCCTCTGCCCATTGATTTGTGTGGCAGGTCTGGCATACCTTTTGCCCTTGGCAGGGTGTGAAAGTGGAACTTGTAGCCCTGGGACACTATATTCAAGACCCATTTGTCCTGGGTGATCATGTGCCAATTTTGAGAAAAAAAAGTGCTAGTTTTCCCCCTAATGGGACTGCCAACAGATAAGTGCTTGGTGCTGACAGAGGAAAGTCATTGGGACCGTTTCCTGTATGGCTGTGATTTGTCTTCTCCGCTTTTGGAGGTAGAAGCGCCCCACTGTTTAGGCCGGTATGCGCCCTGGGGCTGGGATCTGCCTCTGGGGCATCTGTATCTGCCTCTTTGTGGCCTGTCTGACACTGGAATGGACCAATTCTTTGTAGGCCAGTTCCTGCTAAACCTGGGTAGCTGTACCTGTAAGAAATCCTTTACCGTTTGCATAGATTTCGCTTTGTCTTCCATTTCCTTCAACACCTCCTCTGCTTTAACACCAAATAAGGTATCATGCTGTAAAGGAGCATCTAATAATTTTGCTTTAACATGATCAGGCAGATTCTGTCCCTTTAACCAAGCATGCCTCCTAATGACAGAACCCGTAACTGCGGCCCTGCAAGAGGCCTCCAGAGAATCCAAACCACATTGCAATGTATGCTTTCCCACTTGTTCAGTTGCATGCAATAAATCCTGCATTTCCTTATTTTCTGCACAATCAGAATTTGTCAACATTTTCTGTTTTAGCAGTGACATTAAGTATTGCTGATATTTAAGCATATGAAATTGACAATTTAAAGCTCTCACATCCAAAGTAGCAGAAGTGTAAACTTTTTCCCCCCATCTGTCTAGTGCCCTTGAATCCCTATCAGAGGGGATAGGGTTTTTTGCAGTAGAAGCCTTGACCCCTTTGGGACCCTGAGAAATAGTTTCTGTGTCAGCAGCAGGGTTTTTATAAAACAATTTATGTGAATCTGGAACCCAGTAATATCTGTCTGGTTTAACAGGGGCAGGGGGTAAAGAGTCAGGAGAAAGGCCGGACTCTGAAAATACATCATCTACAATGTCTAACACAGGGGGAATAGCAAGAGGCCTGTGTTGAGGTAGTAAAAGAAAATCTCGAAGCCTTTTCTTTGAATCTGAGTAGTCTTGGCTCTCCCATTGGAAGTGCTCCCTCGTGGTATGCAGGGTTTCCCCAAAAGAATAATCCTCAGGAGGAGAGGCTGAAGGGATAGATTCTTCAGCATCACAATCCTCATAGGGAGGAAGAGCATATTCCTGTTCAGAAGAAGAGTCAGAGGAAATGGAAACCTGATCTGAAGATTCATATTCTGTCTCTTGCCTAGGCCTCTTGTCAGGAGGAACCCCTGATCAAGGTAATTAGATCTTCGGCCATTTTGAGCATTTGTTTTTTAGGCATTGAAGTCTGTCCAGGAGAATGCTGTACTTGTTTCTTTGTCTTTAGAACTGCTTTAGTCTTTGCTTTGGAAGCTGAAGTAGGCTTTACATATAACTGTGTAGGTCTGAAAACACCCTCAGAAGCAGATGCCTGCTCAGCAGCTCCGGACCCATCTGAGGGAATAGTTTCCAAGTGTCCAATACCTTGAGTATCCAGAGGCCTAACTGGCTCCACGAGGTAGTAGTCAGCGGCCTGTGGCTCTGAGGTAGCGGGCGTCAGGGGCTGCGAAAGCACCTCACTGAGAACTGGCGAATGGCTTAGCGGAAGCCTCATCATCAGTTTTGGACCTCGGATGCCTGTCCTTTTCTTTTTCCTTGCGCTTTTTATAAACACCGGTCGTCGGCTGTTCGGACGGCATTATATAACTGAATCTTCGGCCAAAGTAATGAAAAGCAAAATCGTACCGACGCTTAATAGTGCGTTGGTTAAATCTAGCACGAAACCGACAGCTAGCAACGTTGTGATCAGGGCCTAGGCAAGGAATATAGTTAAGAATGAAAATCCTTATGAGGTATTTGCTTCCCACAAGAAATACAATTGTTAACTTTTCCTGACATCGGTCTGGAGCAAGAAAAAAGTTTCACCAATGTTTGAATGAAGACTTCGGATCTGAAATTCGTTTTTGAAAATCTCAGGAGTCGGCCGACCGGCACTTGCAAACTGCTTTTGCTTCGGGCACCACGTGGCAAGAAAGACTGAAGAAAATGGCGTCAGCTGCATCCTTTATACCCCTGGCACACTGACGTCAGGGAAGAGGAGACAGCAACCGACGCCGGACCTAGACTTTGGAATTCGGGCAGACTGCGGGTAGCCTGCCAGCAGGATAACCCAAGTGTAATGACTGCAACAGTGAAACACGATGAACATCTGCAGACAATAACACATGCTCTCTAAAGCAAGGAGAACAGGAGGAATGGGTGCAGTTTCTGGAAAATCCTTCTGCAACAACAAAATTATTTTCTGAGGGACTGTGAAACTTCACTGTTCCCCCAGTGAAAACACTGGCAAAAAAATATTCTCACAGAAAGAGAAGTCCCCGAGGGAGAAATTAGACAGTGAGCTCTCCTGAGTCTGAATCAGAAATCAGAGGAAAAAAAATCTTGCATCTGTCCTTGCATCTTTCTGTTCAGATGCAGAGTCTTGAAGCTCTTCAGGAAAAGAGGAAGAGGAATCCCTATTTTTACCACAAACTATTTTACAAGAAAGAGCAATAGCCTGAATTAAACCCTGAGCCAGCCAGACCCAGTAAATTATTCCCATCCAAAGAAATTTGAAGAGTAGATACAGGCAATGTTTTCCGTTTCATTTTTTGACAGGAAAATGGGGCCCATCAGTGTTACTAATGGCATCACCTGCTTCCCCAGGGATGGACACAACATTCTGACACAAAAGAGAAACCTTCCCTGTTCCCTCTCCCAAGATTGACAAAATGGGCTTTCTCCTGCCCACTGGAGGACATCTTAATAGCCACAGAGGATGTGGTTAACCCCTGGTCCATAGTGGCTGTAGTTACTACCTCAAACAGATTCCAGGTAAAAGACGAGTAGTCCTAGGTGAAACAAATGGCAACAGTACAGAGTCATCCAACTGCTCCTGAGGAAATTTGTTAACCTGCTGTGTTGGCAAAGGCAGTTTTCTTAACCTTTACTTTTTGTGGTTGGGAGAAGGGCAGACTATGGGACTGGTAGTCTGTTCCATGGTCAAGCTAAAAATGATGCCTCTTTCAAAGGGAAGACATGCATTAATTGCTAGTAAACACTACCAGTCTACAAAAGTTACATTTTTGACAGAAGAAAAAACAATAAAAAAGCACTTTTATATTATACATTTAAAATAAAAATTATCGGAGTAAAAATAAATAAATAAAACGCTACCAGCCTGAGGGGGTGTGGCCAAAATGGTGGCTTGGTAGCAGCAGGGTTTCTTAGCTCTTGTATCTAAATACTATTTCTGACTGGAATTTTGAGTTTTAAATGGTAGTTGGCTGATTATTTCAACACTAAACTACTTCAGAATCCTCTGGAAGACTGGGGAATTTATGTTCTGACATTTTAAATTTCCTGTCACTTTCAACCAGGAAAGATACAGACTTCTCAGCTGTTCAGAATGAGTCATACCAAAGATTTTTCACAGGACACTTCACTAAAAAGAGAACTGCAATCTTTATTGTCTACATTCAAGATTTATCACTAAAAATTTACAAAATGGACAATAAACTTTTAAAAGATAAATGTTCTCAGCAACTGGAACAACTACAAGAAATAGTTATGTGGTACAAATCTCAGATTACAGCTAAAGAAGAATCTCTCAATGATATGGAAGGCTGACTTTTCGAAAAAGAGCAATCAAGTGGAATTTTTATTAAAACAAAATGCATCCTTGCTGAACAAGTTAGACAACGTAGAAAACAGATCTAGGAGAAATAACCTGAGTATCTATGGGCTTCCTGAAAAATCAGCAGGAGATAACATGATTAACTTCCTTGCATCTTGGATTCCCTCAATATTAAATCTTCCTGAATCTGTTTCATATGGCATCAAAAACAGCCCATAGGTATGTAGCTGCTCAAGTAACATCTGACAAGGTAAGCACCAAGCCCAGATCTATAATAGTGAGTTTTTTTTTTCAGCCAAGATAAGGAACTTGTGTTAAAAACTGCCCGGACAAACTCGCCAGTTAAATTTCAAGGCAGTTTAAACAAATTTGATAATGATTTCTCTTCATCTGTGGTCTCTAAAAGAAGAGAATTTTTCTTTTGATAAATGCATTAAAAAAAGAAGCAATTCAAAACATATCTTTTATTTCCAGCTAGACTGAACTTCCTTTCTGAAGGAGTAAAAACCTGTGACTCAGTGAATCTGGCTACACAGTACTTGTTAACTAAAACATATCAAACCAAGTGGAAGCAATGGATTGGTCTAGCAGTGCCTTCATCAAAAGACTTCTTGAAAAGAATGGATGGAAAACTTTGGCACAGAAAAAGAATAAATTAAGGGACAAATAAATCTTTAATTTTGTATGTTTGTTTCTAGTTTTAACCTGAAGTTGCCTTACTCTCAGAAGTCTTGATTTAAATGCAGCGCAAATAAATGTTATCACTGAAATCCAAACAAAAGAAATTTATCCTTCAGAACATCACAAAATAAGGTAAATATTTCTTTTATAATATATACTTACTATATAGCAATATCAGAATTTCTACTCCTACTATAGTATATAGCAATAAATACTGAAAGCTTTGATAAAGATTATTTACTATGAAGCATCCTCAGAATATATGTTAATTTCACTATTTTTTTTTAAACAAAGATTCCAATAGTGAGCATGCAATGTGAATGTTTATTCATCTTCCATAATCTACATAAGGCTAATGTATTTTATTATACAGTTTACTTTTTTATTTTGTTACAAGTATAATTTTCTTCAATATACGATTGTTTTTTACAAAGCGGTTAAACTGAGCGACTGCTGAGTGTTTACAAAATTACTTTACATTAACTGGGTTCTTAAACATTTAAATTTCCCAACATTTGCTTTTACTTGGATTGCCTGTGGTAGAACTGAACCCCTTAACTTGTGCTTGTGACACACAAATAATTTCAGTTTGCCAGCTTACAGCTTCTCCGATTCCCGCCGAGCTCACAAGACACTCCTGGTCTGGTAAATCCATTTTAGAAAAGTACTACACAGTCCCAGCAGTGCAAAATACTCTAGATGCTTTAGACACAGTTGTAATGATGTCAACCTCAAGGTTTAAGGTTGCTTCTGTGCAGTTAAGTTGCTGTTCTAATCCAGAAGCTTTTAAGCTTCAAAATCGACATATCCATCTAATTTAACTAAAAAATGGGTAAGTTAACTTCTAATTATTTTACAGAACCAGAAGCAGAGAAAATAAAAACTCTTATCTTAGTGTTTAAATTAGTTACATTATATGTTAACAGCGCAGTGGTTTGGATTTTTACTGAAAATTAAAGAAACATTCCTTCTTTTTGATCAGTATAAGGTGATTAGAGCCATTCAGCACTTAAAATTAACTTAAGATTTTTTTTTATTTTAGATAAGAACTTTGTTAAACTGCACTGGAGTTCTCACGGTCTTATAATCTTGGATCTTTTCTCACGGTCTTATAATCTTGGATCTTTTTGCACTGCGCTTATTTACTTTGAATGCAAAGTGAAAATGCCAACTGTAGCATCAAATATACCTTGTTCTATGCAAAAGCTTTAGGTGAATATTTGTGGATACACAAGTTAATTTATTCCTTAAAGGTTGTACAAATTTATAACACACTAATAACTATACACAATTTGGTTTTAATACACTTTTAGGATAGAGTTACAAGCTGATGTTTCTGGAAGCTTATAAATAGTATAAGAAAATGATTACTTAAAATTAAGTGTTTTTTGTTTTTAATTTTGTTTTATGCATAAATATCTATGTTAGTTTTATAAATATCATAGACTTCTCAACTTAATTCAAACAAACTGTAGTTTACTGGAATCTATACTGTCAAATTTGCTATTCATGTCACCATGCTATTACAGCGCAATTTATGTTGCCGTTAGACTTATTCAAGAAAAGTATATTTTCTTTTTTTTTTTTTTTTTTTAACTTCATGTACTTTTAACTGTTTAGAATACAAATGTTTACTTTCTTTTTAAAAACTTCTACTGATTTACATGACTTATTCTATTATTTATGAGTATTATAGTGCTGTCAATCTATGCTGAAATTGTATCATACAGTGATGTACATCTTAATACATGTAATATCTCTTAGACAGGGCCTCGGATGGAGACAATAGACCTAGTTAGAGGGATTGCTTGGATGGGGGTTTTATATCTCAATGTGTTGGGTTGATCAATCAGTACACTTTGGTGTCTGCCAGGATTTATACTACTGTATCACATGAATGTCTAGCATTTTCTCTAAACTCATATACAGTTTCTATAAATACCCAAGGCTGTTCAAATTCCATAGCACAATACTAGTATGAAGTGTTTAGCTATTAACATTAATGGACTAAACAATGATGTTAAAAGCAGAAGTTTGAGTATCTTAACTCACATAAACCTCAACTACTTTTTCTTCAAGAAACACACCATTTGAAAGAGGATATAAACAGATTACATTTTTAATAAGTACACAGTATTCATTATAAACAGAAGAAAAGGGGAGTAGCAATCCTACTGAGAAATTATATTTTATCACACAGAATTAACTATTTTTTTTAATTCTTCTGGTATGTTTTCTTTAGTGTCTGCTGAAACAAACAAAAATTTATAAATTAATTGCTTTAGCCCCTTATCCCAGGTATCCAGTAGAGATTAATTAAACATCAGTTTGAAGACATTATTCATTAAACAAAAGGAAGGCGAATTTAAATTGCATTGTGGATGATAATGATTCTGACACAAATTGAAAACGCAAGAAAAATACCACCTCAAGGGCGCTTCTGAAATTCATTGATACAATTGCTATTAAAAAGACATTGATGGTTTTACAAAGCCAATTTTTTTTTTTTCACACTTCACATCGGCATAAGACACATTTTAGAATAGAGTATATCTTTCAAACGACATAATAAAGCAGATAATGTTAAAGTTTCACATGCCCATTGTCTGATCACAATACAATTATGAAAATGAAAAACCACGGAGGTCACAAATCACGCAAGTCGAAGTAATAAAATTGATCTTTACTTGATTGTTAGCGCTTTCATGCACTAGAATATGTGCACTTCTTCAGACAAGTTACAATGTAAAACAAAACACTTTTATATGAACCTGTGAAAAGAGCTTGTCATTAACCACTCCCATTATTACTAAATTAGTTGTGATTAAACAATTACTCTAAGCCCAAGTTTTAAAAATCTCTGTTAACATTTGAAATGCTAATAATCCATACATTTATATACCCTAAACAACCAGCCTACTAAATTTATATGAAATAAAAAATATTAAACAAAACAATTTTTTTTTATAAATATATATTTATAAATTAAATCTTGTTGAAAAACTACTTATGTCATTACTTACTAAATACATTCTACAAATCTAAAAATCAGTTAATGTTGTCATTGTTAGTAAATAAATCATGATTATAAAAAATATATATATGTATACATAGTCACAAATTTGAAACAAAAACGCGAATGAGCCCACTATTTTTTGAAAAACGTTTGTTCATCTATCTAAGGCTTTAATGTTGAGTAAACATTTGATAGAACACGTGTCATTAATCCCTGGAAATGTATAGGCATTTGTTTTTAATTGCCAAAGAAGTTTGTGTTCTTGTATAAGTACCATGCACCACCTCTAGGATTTTTATAAACTTTTTCGACCACATTGAATAAAAAACTATGTGAGTTGTTGTCAATTATATGCTTAGCCAAAGCATTTGACGGATTTTGTTTTGAAATGGCATATACATGTTCATAGATACGCGTCTTTAATTGGTGTTCTGTTTTCCCAAAATAGTATGCAGCACACTCTTTACACTTAGCAAAATAAACTACCCCTTGGCTCTCACAACTGTATTTATCATTGATGTAATATTTAATACCTCTGACAGTAAATGTAGAACCTGCTTGGATAAATTTACAATATTTACAATGACCGCACTTAAAAACCTTTAAAGTTAATAAAGGAATGTTTAAGGGAAACTCTAATAGATTCTTTATAGAAAGTGCTTTCTTATACACAATAAGAGGTTTAGGACCCAATACAGAGTGAAGTTGTTTGTCTTGTATAATACATTCCCAATTGTTCTGCAAGACACCACAAATTTGTCTTGCATAAGAATTAAATTGGGTAAGGAAACTGATGTTATAGTTAGTCATAATACGGCTATTGCTCTCACAAGTTTCCTCAGCAATAGTTATGTTTTGTCGTACTTGACCAACATTGCTGCATGTTCCCTTAAAAATCGGACTTATTAGTCCAGGTCCAAGTTTCCTTTTGTTCTTAACTTCCCAAAAAACTGCACTAACCAAAACTTCTTTGGCAATTAAAAACAAATGCCTATACATTTCCAGGGATTAATGACACGTGTTCTATCAAATGTTTACTCAACATTAAAGCCTTAGATAGATGAACAAAAGTTTTTCAAAAAATAGTGGGCTCATTCGCGTTTTTGTTTCAAATTTGTGACTATGTATACATATATATATTTTTTATAATCATGATTTATTTACTAACAATGACAACATTAATTGATTTTTAGATTTGTAGAATGTATTTAGTAAGTAATGACATAAGTAGTTTTTCAACAAGATTTAATTATAAATATATAAAAAAAAATTTTTTTTTTATGTTTAATATTTTGTATTTCATATAAATTTAGTAGGCTGGTTGTTTAGGGTATATAAATGTATGGATTATTAGCATTTCAAATGTTAACAGAGATTTTTAAAACTTGGGCTTAGAGTAATTGTTTAATCACAACTAATTTAGTAATAATGGGAGTGGTTTAATGACAAGCTCTTTTCACAGGTTCATATAAAAGTGTTTTGTTTTACATTGTAACTTGTCTGAAGAAGTGCACATATTCTAGTGCATGAAAGCGCTAATAATCAAGTAAAATTTTATTACTTCGACTTGCATGATTTGTGACCTCCGTGGTTTTTCATTTTCAAGTTTGTTCGTTTGTTCTTGTTTTGCATTTATGGCTAAAGGTAGCGGTGGTTCACAATACAATTATACTGGATTAAAACTGTTCCATCATACACTATTCCTGTTACCAGAATACCTTCATATACAACTAACTTCAGATTTTAAAGACTTTTATCCAAGTAAGATGAAGACTTTCTAGATATAATTACTGAAGATATATCTGAAATACTTATATGGGACTTTCTAAAGTCTTACATCTATGGTAGGGTTCTATTTTGGTTTATTAATAAGAAGAAACAATGGGACAAAGATACACCAGAATAGCAAATAAGTTGATAAACTTAAATTAGAAATACAAAAAGGAAACGTGGATTTAAAAACAGAACTTGTGCAAATAAATATTTGGAAACACTTCATCACAAAATTATGATAAATCCTGAAAAAATTAAGTTAAATTATTATTCCATGAACCTTACTACTCAAAGAAACCTAGCAAACAGAACAAAGAAAATTATTAAATCTAATCAAATAAAAGAACTTTACATTCCAGACACAAAGAAAAAAAATTACAGATTTATTTAATATTTTGGAGCTATTTAGAGTACATTTCACTACACTCATCATCTTCTTTCGGCTGTTCCTGTTAGGGGTCGCCACAGCGGATCATCTGTTTCCATTTATTCCTGTCCTCTGCATCATGCTCTTTCACACCAACCTCCTGCATGTCCTCTCTCACCACATCCATAAACCTTATCTTAGGCCTTCTTTTCCTCTTACCTGGCAGCTCCATCCTTAGCATCCTTTTCCCAATATATCCAGCATCCCTCCTCAGCACATGTCCAAACCAACGCAATCTCACCTCTCTTTTGCTTTGTCTCCAAACTGTCAAACCTGAGCTGACCCTCTAATATACGGATTCTTAATCCTGTCCATCCTAGTCACACCCAGTGCAAATCTTAACATATTTAACTCTGCCACATCCAGCTCCGACTCCTGCCTTTTTGTCAATGCCACCATCTCCAACCCATATAACATAGCTGGTCTCACTACCCTCTTGTAGACCTGCCCTTTCACTCTTACTGGTACCAGTCTGTCACAAATCACTCCTGACACTCTTCTCCACCCATTCCACCCTGCCTGTACTCTTCTTCACCTCTCTTCCACACTCACCATTACTCTGAACGGTTGATCCCAGTACTTAAATCATCCATCTTTACCAACTCTACTCCCTGCATCCTCATCATTCCTCTAACCTCCCTCTCATTTACACACATATACTCTGTTTTAGCCCTGCTGACCTTCATTCCTCTCTAAAGCATATCTCCACCTCTCCAGGGTCTCCTCAACCTGGTCCCTACTCTCACTACATATCACAATGTCATCTGCAAACATCATAGTCCACGGGGCCTCCTGTCTAATCTCATCTGTCAACCTGTCCATCACCACTGCAAATAAAGGGCTCAGAGCTGATCCTTGATACATACTCATAGTACATTTCACTACACTAAACTTATCAAATTCAGAAATGACAACAAGTAATAAAGGAAAAATATTCCTTAGTAAATATATTGGTAAACTAAAATAGAGCTTCTAGATAAACCAATTACAATGACTGAAATGAAATCACAAATTAATAAACTGAAACCAAATAAAACTCCAGGGATTGATACTACCTGAAATCAAATTAAATCGACAGGGGAAACTTTAGCTTTGTTATTAAACGTAAAGAAAAACACTAATATACCCCCTTCATGGAAGTATTCTCGAATATCCCCAATTCTAAAACCTGGTAAAAATGAAAAATTATGTTCTTCATATAGGCCGATATCCTTGTTAACTGTAGACTTGTTGTTGTGTCTTTCGGCTTTTCCCTGTTAGGGGTCGCCACAGCGGAACTACGGTCCGCTAATGATTGGCAGTAGATGTTTACATGCCGAGTTGCTTGCCCTGACGCACAACCTTCAACGAAGGTACGCCCATTCACGCATGTCACCACACAGAAGATGCTCTAGCTGAGAATCGAACAGGACAACATCTTACTGTGAGGCGACAACGCTACCGCAACACCACCACCGCAGTTATCCTTGTTAAATGTAGACTATAAAATGTTTATGGCAATATATGGTAACAGAATAAAACACTTTCTGCTTCTTAATACATGAAGATCAAGCATTCTTCACAAACTGGAGAAATACATATGACAATATTAAAATAATTCTTGCACTGACTGATAATATTAAATTCCAGCAGACAGATCTGACCATTGTCAGTTTAGATTTTAACAGTGCTTTTGATTCAGTGAACTGGAACTACTTACTTTCGGGAGGGTGGCCTAATGGTTAAGGTAGTTGCCTAACAAACACAAGGTGCAGGGTTTGATTCTCACAAGGGATAACTGGCTAGGCTTAAAATGGCTCGCAAGGGCAGTTAGCTTAGTACTAATCTATGAACCTATGGTTTTGGATGAATACAGATTCCCAAAACCATTTTTCTATTTTAATTAAGTCAATATATGAAAACTATTTAGCTTGTATTAAGTTAGAATTTCACAGGTCTAGACATTTTACAATTACTAAAAGGAACCAAACAAGGCTGCCCCCTTGTCTCCACTATTATTTGCATTATTAATTGAACATTTTGCGAATTGTGTTAGACTGGATACTAATATCAAAGGTGTACAGTTTAATAGAGATCTAGATCTAAATCAACTGTTTGCAGATGATATTTTGCTGATTTTAATGGATAACAAATCACTCTTTAAAGATTTAACACAATGGCTAAATTAAAAAATATATCTGGTCTTCAATTTAATGAAAATAAAACTAAGAGACTACCTATAAATTGTAATAAAAAGCCTATGCATCAGATGACTTGAATGAAACACTTTTAATTATACCAACATTTTAAATAAAATAAAATCACTTACTGATCAAAGATCAGTTGGAATAAACTCAGAAACTACCTAAGTTACTGCATCTTACACAAGTTTTAACTCTCCCCCCTCCTAAACACATTATACAATGCAATAAAATGGTACTGAATTCTTAGTGGTTTCTTAATAAACCTAAAATTGCTCTAAATAATCATTTATTGGACTGGGAAAAAGGAGGAATTCAATTTTCCTGATAGAGATATATGTGCAGTCTTCTGTCATTAAAAATGTAACATTATGGTTAAATTCACCAAATTCATCTACTTGGAAACAAATACATGAACGAATATGGTTAAAATCAAATCAGTCATTGAATCAGAATTATCCAACAATACTATGAAAACGCATCTACTGGATGACAAGAGAGTATACTTTAGAGAACAAAAAACAAACAAATCTTATCCCAGTATATCATTAATATTTTAAGAACTATTTGAACAAGAAACCTAATGTTAAAGCTTAGGTCTTTCTTGCTTTTTCCTATTGCTTGTACATATATAATAATATTGACAACTTTGATATTAACAAAAATGATGATGTTCAAAGCAAGAACCTTACTTTTGGCATCAGTTAACAGATTCTGGAAAAGTTATTTCTATTAATCATAAATAATGAATAAATGTAATACAGAAAACAATATCTGGTTAGCCTTACAAGATTTAAGGCAATATGCCATAAGTAAGATGGACTTTATGCAATTAACAGTTAAACAGGATGTATCAAACTTTATTGAATTTCTTACACCTATAACTAATCAACTAGTACAAGGAAATTGTTATCTTTCTAAAATATATAGAATCACTTGGAATACAAAAACATATCATAAAAAGAATTATCGGGACTATTCTACATCAATTAATGAACATCCACCAACAAAATGGATAAAAAAAGTACACTCATGTCTTCTAAACAAACTACATCATCAGTACATTGGCATTTGTTTTCTTGGAAATTTATTCATGGAAGTTTTTTTTTACACCTCATAAATTAGCACTGATGTTTGGAAATGAAAACTGATGTTGGAGCTGTAAAATAAAATTGAAGGCCAACTGGCAACATACAATGGATATAAAAAAAGTGTACACACTACTGTTAAAATGCCAGGTTTTTGTGATATAAAAAAATTAGACCATAATACATCATTTCAACACTTTTCCCAACTTTAATGTGACCTATATCCTGTACAATTCAATTGAAAAACAAACAAATCTGTTAGGGGGAATAAATATAAAAAAAAAAGAAAAAAAAAATACAATAAGCTGGTGGCATAAGTGTGCACAGCCTTAAATACCTTGTTGAAGCACTTTTTGATTTAATTACAGCATTCAGTCTTCTTGGGTACACACCTGCCATTAGTTAGAGACTCTGATTAACCCCAAATAAATAAAGTACAGCTGTCCTAGTAGGATTTTCCTGACATGTACTCAGTTGCCTGCTACAGCAAAAGCCATGGTTCACAGAGAGCTTACAAAGAAAAGCATCAAAGGGATCTCGTTGTTGAAAGGTATCAGTCAGGAGAAGGGTACAAAAAAATTTCCACAGCATTAGATATACCATGGAACACAAGTCATCAAAAAGTGGAGAAAATACGTGACAACAGTGACGTTGCAAAGAACTGGATGTCCCTCCAAAATTGATGAGAATACAAGATGAAAACTGGTCAGGGAGACTGCCAAGAGACCTACAGCAACACTGAAGGAGCTGCAGGAATTTCTGACAAGTACTGTTTGTGTACTACACGTGACAACAATCTCCCATATTCTCCATATATCTGGGCTATGGGGTAGGGTTGCAAGACGGAAGCCTTTTCTTACAGAGAAAAACATCCTGGTCTGGCTAAAATTTTCAAAACAATACATCAAGTCTCCCAAAAGCATGTGGGAAAATGTGTTATGGTCTTTGGTAGTTGTTTGGTAGGTTGACGCTTTATACAGGTGTTTGTCATCTCCATTTGAACTTTAAAACAAAAAAGGTTTCGTAAAATCTGACAATGAAAAATCTCACAGGAAAAAAGAAAAGAAAAAGCACACACCGCTAGAACACTCCCATAACCTATTAACTTAACGCACAAAACTATGTACATCTTCAAAGAATGAAAGCTTAACTCTCCTGATAGGAACAATTGTCCCAAATTGACAACTGCAGCCACAGGCACCAACTAACCTAAATTAAGGTTATCCATGCTAAAGCACATGTTACAGCCTCTGCTCCTACTTACACTAACTGCTGTCTGTTCCAGTCGTATCTTTATTCCCCTCTCAGACGTGAAAAACAGCTTATATGCTTTCAGAAAACATTAACTTTTGACTTTAAAAAAAGTGCACCATCTTTAAATAAAGCCAAACTTATACACTGTTCTAGTAAGTGCATTAAAGCATTTAGTTACCAGAAAAGTTGCTCTTATTCACCTCCAATAATTTCAAAATTCATTTTTACTGAGCTGCTTGTGCGTTTCTCTCACTAAACATCCAGACCTCTAGATTTATTGCTTTCACCTTTAGTCAACATGTTTCCACGAAAACATTAGAAAAAAAATGTACTTACTCAAACTGAACATTTGCTATTCATTATACTATGGCATCTCATTAAAAAATAAAAAAAACAAAACAAAAAAAAATGTCATTAGATTAAGCCAAGGGCATTAATCCAGGCATTCACCCAAACAAACATAAAAGTAAAACTTTTGAACTCTGCATATATTGCAATCAGTGCACTTTTACAACCAATACCCCCACCTTAACAGCCCAAGATTACAGCATTTTAATTTACATGTGCTTACATCTAGTCTTTCTTCTTTTAAATTTTTGATTTTTTTAAGAAATGTAGACATTACAAAGAAAACACATGCAACAGTCCATGAAAATATTGTTTGTATAAAACATTTCACAATATAAATTGCAAGAAAAAATAATTTATTTACAATTATTCTCGCTCTCTTCTTTTTTTTCCCCTTTTATAGTGTTCTTCCGAACATTAATGACATTCAGTGGGGTAGACGCCAGTCAGACCTCCCAACAAGTTTAACAAAGTCAAACAAAAATCCAATCTTTCTCAGCCTTTTTTTCTTGTAAAGCCATATTTCACAAATGTAACTGATGCCTTATAGTCATATTTATTCACTAATTTCAGTGTTTCAGACCTGTTTGTCTCCATCTCCAAACTCTGGTTCATGTCCATGGTACTACAGACTTTTCTAGTCAACTCCTGTGTTTTTTTTCTGCACCTCATTTTCCTTTAGAACACTGGAAAATGTTTCACCCCTGCTGCTTGATGGCTCACTTTTTGTTGGCCTTTTGTTGGATAAACTTTGGTATTTTCTTCTTAGCCTGAACTGCATCAAAAAATTGCTTTCATCCACCAGGAAAAATAAATATTCTGAAGACAGCTAGATATAGCAATATGAACATTACACCTGCCTTTCAATATTCTCAGATTGCTGGGATAAATTTCCTTCTTTTCTACTTGGTGTACAGTGAAAATCATTTTCCACAAACACTCTACCGTCTTAACTATTTTCTTTAAGTAAATTGTATAATATTCCTGCACATCATTTCTCTTTTTTTTAATTCTTACACCAGTCATAAAATTCTTTAATATTTTTGTTTCATCAGCTTACCTAACACCCTTTTAATGCTTCAACATTTCCCACTTGGAAATCTCAAGCTATATGCAATGAGCTCAAGTATACAACTAGATTTAAATCAAGCTTAACCTACCTTTTTCTTTTGCATTAAAAAACAATTCCTCTTTTCTTCAGTTTAACACAAGAACCTTACAGTATTCCAAAACTCTCCACTTATTTTTCAGTTGTCAAAGCATATACTCTACCAATACATAGTAATTCAGTCTTATGGGGACACTTACAAGACAAAGATTCCATCTCTTATTTCTTCTATTACTTTCTTCCACTTCTCCTGAATACACTTAGTCCAAAAATAACCCCCAAAAATGTTAACACTCATTTGTGGGTAATGTACAAATCCAATGTTTACCACAAGTCTTAAATCTCTATTTGCCTTTTAATTCAATTATAGAACCTACTTTTTTCAGATTTTCCACCTCTACGGTGACTTGTCTTATCCAACTCCTTTTTTTTTCTAACATTAAATCTAATATTTTTACCAGTGCATTCATGTACTAACACCATTACTCTGATCTGATTCTAAACAGTGTATAACAATAAGACTTTCTCGAATGTTGTACACTTTCATAATTTTTCACACCAGCTTAGAATTTACACTGTCATATGCCTTTTTAACATTACATCACTACCTCTCCAATTCTCTCCAAATATTTCATCCTCCGTATCCTTTGTCAACATCAACATAGCTTTTATTTGTTTCCGTACTACACAAAAAATTCCACCCACTATGTTCAGCTTCCCTACTCATGTTTTCATCAATATTCTGTATCACAAAAGTAACTGCCCTGCACTTTAGCTCCACCTTTTTACCTTAGCTCCACCTTTTTACCTCTCTTCCAAACAATTTTAACTCTTCACAAGTTTTCTCTTTCCTGAACCATTTACTAACCATCCAGTTAGTGCTTCTACACAAATATTTCTTTTATATATCATACCTTTATAGAAAATAGAACCAAATTTCATCTGGTCTTGGCACAATGTCTACCAAAACATTTTTATTTTTTAACATATTAATTATTTCCTATTAATATTGCTGTTAAACTCCTTCAGCAGTACCTTTGTGAATTTCTTCACTTTCCATTCCACTTCTATAATTCTAGTTTTCCCCTGTGCACATCTGTTCTACAGGCTTAATATATATTTCTTTGCACACAATTCTATGCTACAATTCTTAATTTTCTCCATACATTCCACTGAATATTGTATACTCTTTCCCAAGAAAGGTGACACTTCTTATCTTACCTTCAAATATGATAGAGTCTTCTTAATAACTTGCTTGTATAGCTGCCCTTCCATTTTCCAACCATTCTAATTTTCCTTTGCTCTTTCAGGCTTTTAAATTCAACCCACTATTCACTTACAACTTTTTTCCCCACTTATATTTACCTTTCTTTCAACCTCTAAGTAGTCACTTTAAGTTTCTTTAAAATGCCACCCACAAATCATTCAATCTTTCTTTACATCAATCTTTAATAACGTTTCACAATCTTTATTCTTTTTCTTTTTCAGTAAATTTCAACCAGTTTCACAAATGATCCTTGAAGACTGCCACACTTCTACTCTCCACTTACTTATTCCTTCAGGAGTACCAATATATATATATATATATATATATATATATATATATATACATATATATATATATACATATATATATATATATATATATATATATATATATATATATATATATACATACATACATACATACATATATATATATATATATATATATATATATATATTATATATAATTTCTGGTTTTACAGGTGCCCCCCCCATACATAAAATATCCTTCCTTCCATATATATATATATATATATATATATATATATATATATATATATATATTTCTGGTTTTACAGGTGCCCCCCCATACATAAAATCTCCTTCCTTCCCTAATACTAACCTACCACACACAGTTCATGCCTTCTTACACAATCTTGATAATCAGATATTCATTTTCTGCCTTCCACTCTCAAACCACACTTAAAATTTCGCATCATTATTAAACCCGTTTAAACAGCACAACCTTTAGGTTCTCTCAGATATTTGTTGCCTGTCCATACAATACAATCAACCTTATCAGATCAGAGTAACTGCATATCTACCATAATTAGCATCCCTATTTTACCTATGATATATATTATTTTTCACTTTCATAACTAAGACTCTTCATATCTAAATCTCTACCATACGTGCCCACTCCATAATTTTTTTTTTTAATAAATGGAATTTCCTTCTCTGCATTTTGATACATTCAGTAACTTCTTCTGGAACACACTCAGCAATACTTTTATACTTTCCACAGGTTTTTTTTTGCATACCATCTTGCATTCTCTTATCGCAATCTACCCATTAATGCCCTTCACCACTGCATCTTGTGCACTTCATTTTACATTGCTTTAATGCATGCCCCTTCCCTTCACTGTGAGGAACCATTCTTATTAAAGTCACTAATCAAATGTTAAGAACCAGAAAAGTGAGAGGACTTATGACCAGAATACCGACAAATCTATCAATGCCCTTCTACAGACAGCACTCTTAGTAAATGCATTACTTCATTAAATGTAGTTTTAAAAGAAGTCCACACCTTCCATGCCCCAGTTCAAGTGTCACAGCATACACTTCGTGGCACTTAACAGAAAAATAACCCCCAATGTCCTGTGCTGTTAACTTACCTCAGTCAAGTTTAGCTGCAACAATATAACTATTCCAGTAAAAGTCATATTTTCCTTCCCCAAGCAAAACAAACTTTTTCAGCAAGCTTAAGCTTCAAAAATTATTTAAAAAAAATGTTCACTCAACTGTGTATTAAAGCATTTCTATTCTAAACAGCGAAACCTATGCGATTCATAATTCTTCCCACTGACTTATGTACCGCCACTGTTCCCTAGTGAGCACTCCTCACTCCTAGACTTGTCACTGCTGCGCAAGATTAAACAATCTTTGTAGTGCTCTACCCCAGCTCGTTATCTTCCATAAACCATCACTTCTTACATCCATAAACACCTCAACAGTTCACTCTCACACTACACTCTTTTTTTCTTCTTCTTACACCCTTTTTTTCTTCTTCTTACACTCTTCATTCTTTAGTATATTTCCCCTCACCAGGTGGCAATACCATTCCATAGTGTCTCACAAGGAAAGCTCCAAGCCATGTTCTGGTTCAATCATCTACACTAGTCACAAGTCATACAAACCTTCAGTCCACATTTCTGTGCTCCCTATGGCCCATATTCCATAATTGCACCTTTAGCCACTTGAAAGTCAATTATCACCAGCAAATCCATATTCTGTCCAGTCACATCACCTCCTCCCAGCCCTTGCACTGGAGGTGATGGAATACAGGGTAAAGGAATTTCTCTGGTTCCCAGGCCACATTTCCCCTTAACAAGCCCTGAAAATAATAATACTACAAGTTTAGTGATACTAACCCAAGCAGCAACAAAACATGTATAACAATAAATAAATACATAAATCCCAGTACTCCACTACGGCCTTGTTTAAACAGTTTATTTTTGTTTTTAGATTTTATACATAAAATAGCTTTTCTACAGTGTCTTATCACTCCTCCGGGTTTCTGGGTCCTTGCTCTATGAACCACATTGAGATACGGTCACTACTTGCAAAGGGGAGGGAGAGAGTTACCCGCAATCCTACCAAGGTTCCATGTCTACTAAAACAAGCTTAAAGTCTTAAATGTATTGAAGGGAATGGACTCTGTCAGAAGGTAAAGTCAGCTTGGCACACAAAAACCTTCTCAGGTTCCAATTCTTGTACATTTTGCTACAGGTAAGGATCTCTGTGACCTTAGGCAGGTATGCAGTGTCAGAAGAGAAAGTATAAAAAAAACAAGTTAAATGAAAGAAATCAAAGTCAGGTGTGAGGCTTGTCAGATGGATAGGACAGCAGGGTTCTAAAGGACCTCTGGCATTGTGACTTCTCCAGAGGTAGAGGCCAGAACATGGGAAGCAAAACTTGCCAATGTCAAAACAGGGCTAGGAGAAGGACTTGGGATTTGCTGTCCCTTGCTTTCTGAAGAAACTTGGGAATATGGGGATACTGCAACACACAGAAAAAGACATGGGCAACAAAGTCTGGGCTACAGTATCAGGGGAAAAGAAGTTGCTGCATTCAGAACTGGTCGAAATCCAAAAATATCACAGCAAGGCGCTCCAGTGACATAAAACCTTTCACGCAATTGGTAAGCATGGGGACCACCCATACAGCACTGTCCACCAGAACAAGGGTTGCCATCAGAAATAGATTTTGCCATCACTGTTTATTCCCCTATTCCCACACCCTCTCATCCTCAGAGGGTTCCAAGTGCTTTTTGCTCGGTTGTTTGCGTACTGCAGATACCCTACAAATCAAATGGCAAACTAGCATACCATAGTCCCATGTGAGGACAGTCTGCCAACTGTAACACTCAGTAGTGAGCCACTTGACAGTTGCAAAGTTTCTAATACAGTTCACACACTGTTCAAGGAACGAATGTGGGCAAATACATACTCAATCCAACAGCCAGCAAAGTCAAGAACCAAGATAAAAGCTAAATAACAGTGTCCTGACACAGTTACGTAATATATGTGCAGTACAGGGATACATGCTGACTACACAAATTAGGGGAAAAAAAAAAAAAAGAAAAGAGAGAGAGCACTATTACAAGATGTGCATAACAAGCAGGATTACGATCGGGTCTCCAATCATAGCCAACTTATTATGCACTACATTTTCTTCAGAAGTGAAAAACAGAAACAGTTTATATTACATACAGAAGCATCTAGATATACACTACATTTCTCTCCACTGTCAAACAATGCGTGTGTAACCATGTGCGAGACGCAGCTTCTTTGAGGATCATTACAGGCTTATACCATTTTTATATTTACAGCTAATTTTCAAACAGATTCATGTTCACTAACACACCAAATAAAAACACTCTACCTATACAAATACTGCTGTCACTCAAAAAACATTAACAAAAACTTCTAAAAAAAATTCTAAGGGGAAATAACTTCCCCTTAATTCCCAACATATGAAATCTAAGTCTACACCACACACCCCATCTCCCAAATCTCTCTCTATAGCTCACCTTAACATCCGAAGCATTTGCAACAAAGTCCCAGCTCTTCATGCCCTACTAGAAGTCCAACAGTTTGACATTCTCTGCCTTACCGAAACCTGGCTTAAACCCACTATAAAAGACAATGAAATTATCCCCCCAGGCTATAACATCCTAAGACAAGACCGTCCAAAACAAAAAGGGGGTGGAGTAGCCATACTCTACAAAACTGGACTAGAAGTATGTAAAACTATCTATACCCCTCCAAATGACACTAATAGTGAAATTATTTCAGCCAAACTCTCCCTCAATCCACACAAAACTATAAATATTATTTGTGCTCATCTTCCCCCAGGTAACAATCCTCCTTTATTAGAAGGCCTACTTAACTGGGTCACAAACACTCTCCCTCAAGAAACCATACTATTAGGCGACTTCAACATTGATTGGAACATATGCAAACAAATGAATCCATCTACCCATATTAACCTCCATGGATTCCAGACATCTGCGGAAGGGCAGTAAACAGGCATTATACTATGCCATTATTTAAGAAAAGTAATAGTTTCTTTTCTTAAATAATGTCATGGTATAATAGCAATAACCCACTTCTGGGTGTGGGTAATGCTGTATTTACCCACGGTTGGCTTTGTTTGGTCCCTCGGGCTTCGCCCTCGTGACCAAACCACGCCAACCGTGGGTAAATCCAGCATTACCCACACCCAGGCGTGGGTTATTGCTATATTCATGACTTCCTAAACACCTTTCACTATGGTATGCAGAGGCCACACAGCCTCATCAAAATTAACACAACTGTCATCTGAACTTCTGCTGAATTCAATTAAGGGTCATCCTTGTAAGGATTTAGAACATCAACATCAGAAGTTAAACCAACAACTTGAACGTGACTGCTATCATTAGAAAAAACACACAAGGTCTCAGAATATGACAGCCTTAACGGAATCCCTTACATGACATCAAAGGTCAGAGGGCAATCTAATGAGAATGAATTGGAGGCAGAGCACACAATATAGAACAGGAAAAAAATAAATAAATAAATAAAATAAGAGAGGGAAAAATGATTGCAAATCATGAAACAATTATGGCAAAACACAGAAGGCGGTATTACAACAATAAAACAACCATGAAGATAAGAATAGTGACAAGTTATTTAAACAAGCCTATCTTTTTACCTCCAATTTTAGAATACAAGATTGCCTTCTTGGGCTTTGTTTCGATCTGCTTTCAAAATGAATTTCTTGACATCCCTGTCTTAAAACACATTAGTTGGTCATGACCAGAAATCCGAACATAATACCCAATTTCCTGTTGCAGAAAAGGTCCTTAACCAGTGACATTGCGCATTTATTCTTGTATTTTAAAACTAGTTTCAACTGCCTGTTTGGAACATACAGGTCAGCAGTTTGCTAAAAAACAGTTGTACTGCGCATATAGACATATAAAAATTCTCTACAAACAAGATTCTGCTTTCAGGAATTAGCACAGGAATTTACTTTCACCATAAGAATGCGTCCACTGCCACATCATGCAAAACTTAGAAATGACTACTTTCTGTAACTACAGCTGCTAAACAGAAGTTCGTTATGTGCTAGTGAAGTGCTGACTGGAAGGGAAAAGTTGCATTACTCTTATGACACATCACAGCCTCATAAAAAAATCTGAGGCATAAGCATTTCAAAAGCAAGAAACATCTTAAAGTTAATAATGAACCATTCATGCAATACTTTTTCAACACTAATGCTGTACCTCTTGAAAAAGCAGTGAACCTCAAGTACTGATGCACCTCCCTCTTTGGCATCTGTACCTCATGATGTTTTTGCAGTTTCCCCTAGCACACTTAGCCACCTTTGAGAATAGCAGTCAACAATCTTGGGGCTTTGTACATCAATTTGGGTCTAGTATAAATGGACTTAGTTGCCATCATCAATATCCATCTGAAGAAATGTTTACCCCTCCCAACTGGCACTGGCAAACATTCAGAATGGCGGGAGACAACGTGGGAGATTCCCAGGCAGCCTCAATCCCTACAGAGTTACTGTATTCAGATTCCTCTCTACAGTACAGTATACAATAAAAGACGAGACAGTTTATTAAAACAAAACCAACATGCAGTTAAAATCACCCATGCGAGTGCAAGTCATTTACACTAGCTAAAGGGACTACCATACATTAATATCAGGCCTATCATCTGCCTCAGTTTTGAAGGAATGTTATTTTCAGGCCTGATTTACTCCTGTACAGGATGTCCCTATTTTTGGAGCTAGGTCCTTATTTTTAGGCTTGACTTACCCTGTCACACAACTTTCTGAATCTACCTCATCACATGTGATGCTCAAAGCCATCTAGTACACAGAAAACCACACTACATGACCAAAACACTAGTGGCAACAACAAATTTAAAGAAACAGGACTCTCATCTTACATCTTCCCTTTCTGAAGGGGAAATAAAATGATCTTGTGTGGTAGATTAGTGTATGTACCATTATTGGCCAGTGTGTGCCTGCCATAAAGCCCAGCAGCCTTGGGTCAACAGGCTACTGACCAGCTGATGTCTAATTACTCTGCCTGGGTTACCTGGGAAAGCTATGTTGAGTGAAAGCTGGACGTAAAATTTATCAACCTGCCAAACAAACTAAGAATTGCTACACAATGTGGGTTCACTGAAGGGAGGTAGCTTGGAAGTGGATGACATGATGATACGAAGGAGATTGGACATCCTACATATCCAAGAAACAAGACGGAAGGGCAGTGCAGCAAAGCCACTTGGTTTGGGATCCAGAGCAGAGTCTACTATTCAGGTAGGGGACAGGCTAGAAATGGTGTGGGAATTGTGGTGAGAGGCTTCAGAAGGCTGTAGAGATATCAGAGTTGGTGACAGACTCATGGCAATCAGACTCCTAATGACTGGGCAGTATTCATAACCTCAGCCTATGCCCCACATAAGGGTTGTGATAGTGAGGAAAAAAGAGTGCATTCAGACGGCAGTTGCAGGACCTACAGGACAACATGAATTAGTGTTGATAATGGGTGACTTGAATGCACATATCGGGACAGACAGAACAGGATAAGAGGACTGCCTGGGTCCAGGTGGGGCAATAGGAATAAAGGAGGAGAGGCCACTCTAGACTTCGGTCTAGAAAATAGCTTGATAGTAGCAAACACATGTTTCAGAAAAGAGACACAGTCACAAGATCACATACAAGACTGGCCAATATGCAACTCAGGTAGACTTCCGCCTAATATGAAAAAGGCACTGAGGAAGAATGATTGCTACAATCAGATGCAAGCAGTGGTCAGAGAACGCTCCAGGGTCAACAGAGACCATGCTGAAAACCTGGAAGTTGACTGGAGACAGAAAATGAAACAGTTCAAGGAATTATTCAGGGGTCTAGCACCCGAAGAGGAGGAAATATTCAGGGGTCTAGCACCCGAAGAGGAGGAAACAGGTGGAGTTGAAGAATGGTAGTGCCTCAAAACAGCAAGTGTGAGGACTACAGAACAGATATGAAGCCACGTCAGGTATGGAAATAAGGTACATAAGGAAAGCTGGTGGTACAATCCAGAAGTCTAGGAAGTCATCAAAAGAAAGTGGGAGACAGAAAAGACTGAAAAGGCTAGGAAGGAATACTGGTTGGCTAACAAAAGAAGCTAAGAAAGGAGTTGCAATAACAAAGACTAGGGCATTAGAGGCACTCCACCAAATGTCTGGAAAGTGACTCATTAGGTGGCACAAAGAAACTATATCAGGTTGCAAGGCAAAGACAGAAAGATAAAAAAAAGATAAGGCACTCTTGATAAGGGATGCCAGCAACAACCTGTTCACCAGTCCACAAGACAAAGGCAGATGGAAAGAGTATTTCCAGCAGCTTCTGAATGAAGAAAACTCTACAGAAGCTTTACTGCCCTAGAAACAGCCTACAATAAGAGAAGAGGAGCCTACCCTAGAAGAAGTAAGAATAGCACTAAGCAAAATTAAGTTAGGGAAATGGGTCTTGAAGGTACTCCCAGTAGTGTGAAGAGAAATGCATATCCCAGATGACTGGAGAATAAGCATACTCATGCCACTGTACAAGAACAAAAGGGGACATCCACAACTGTGGGCAGTACAGAGGACTCAACCCCCTATCACAATGCATGAAAGTTCTATAGAGAGTGATTGATAAACGGATATGCAGAGATGCAGAGTAGCAGAATGCAAGATGGGAGATCGGCAGTTCAGATTCAGATCAGTCTGCAGTATAGCTGACCGGTTTGCAGCGAGACATACAGTTGAGAAGAAGCTAGAGATGAGGAGAGTCCAACTGGCCATTCCTAAAATTATATGACCAGGTCCAAAAAAAAAAAAAAAAAAAAAAAGAAAGCCGATTTGGACAGTACTGCCATGGTTCAAAGTCCCAGAAACATTGGGTAGAATTAGTGCAGACTATGCACAAGGACCCAATGACACGAGTATGAACAGTGTTCGGTCTCACAGAGGGGTTCCCAGTAGGGGTGGGTGTACACCAGGTTTCATCTCCAAGCCCACTGCTATACATACCGGTGATGGCCTACATTAGCAAACGGGTTAGAGGAGACAGAACAAAGTTGCTGTATGCAGATGTGGCATTACAGACACACTAAGCAAGAACTCCAGCAAAGTATAGAGCAATGGAATGCAAAACTGAAGGCACGTGGGATGAAACTAAGCACAGATAAGTCAGTGGTAATGGAAGCAACCTGGGAAAAGTCAGAAGAAGCAATACCCGAAGGCTCTAAATAAAAATATTCAAAAGCAACAGAAAACTCCAAAGCAGACATCCAAGCAACCTCCACCCCCAACACAAACCATGAATTCATAAACTCAAACGCCCTGGGAGCAACTGGTCAACACCCTTACCAGAGGTGACAACATATTGGACCTGGTCATCACCAACATAGGTGAGGTCAATCCCTCGCTGGTTAGATCTGACCATAAACTAATCACTCTGGACATCCACATTCTGCCCCCCCCCCCCCCCCGGTCAAGGAAATCACTGTGAAAAATTTTTCAAAAGCAAACTTCACGTTACTTAAGACAGAGGTGGAAAGTTTCAAAGCCCCCCCCCATACTAAAGGATAATGCTGTCCAAGCTGCAAAATCCTTTACTAATGCACTCTACGGGCACCTACAAGAATGCATGGATCATACTATCCCAAGTAAAACCAAGACTCACATTTCCAAGAAAAGGAAACCAGTCTGGTGGACCCCTGCCATAAACAAGCTATACAACAGAAGGAGGAAATTAGTACAGAAAAGAGTGAAATCCCAAGAAGGGAAGACATCCCGGATCAGTATCTGCAAGAAACTACGATCCCTCATGCCTCCTAAACCTGGTGGACTTCTTTGAGACAGTTACCAAGGCTATACACGAGGGAAAGGTGGTCCACACAACCTACCTAGAGGCCTTCAACACCATTCCCCATTCTGGTATCATAGACAAGCTCACCAGCCTGAACATAAACCCCTATGTCACAAGATGGGTTGCCAACTGGCTCACGGACAGAACCCACATGGTAAGAGTTGCGGGAGCTAGGTCAGACTAAACCGGTTAGAAGTGGCGTACCCCAAGCATCAGTCTTAGGACCCCTCCTGTTTGGCATATATTTCTCGACTATGGCTGACCAAGTTCGCAGAGGACTGCAAACTAGGGGCTATAAATTGACTCTCCAGCTGACACAGATATCCTCCAAAAGGGTCTCACTGAGACAGACACCTGGTGTCAAAATAATGACCTCAAGCTAAATGCCAAAAAGTATCCGCAAACTACCACATAGGTAGTAGTCCCCTAAATACAGAAGACGTAATAAGGGATCTGGTGACCCAAGTAGATAGTAATCTCTCCTTTGATAATCACAATGCTAAAGTGGTTAGAAAATCCTTCTTTGTGGCCCACCTAATCACAAAAGGGTTCGCATCCAGATCAAAAGACGTTACTGTGCCCCTCTACTCCCTCATCAGACCCATCATACAGTACAACGCCCCATTTGGGATGTACCTTACAAGACACCTGCAACAGTTGGAAAGACCTCAGAAGTTCCTCACCAAGAGGATCACTGGCCTCAAACAGATGCCCTATGCAGCTCGACTAAAGAAACTCCATCTGTACTCTGTTGCATACCGCCTACTCAGAGGTGATCATTGCCTGACATACAAGGCCATGCCCAACCCAGAATTGATGGACATGCTCCACCTAAAGAAAACCGTATCTCCTCGAGCCACACGCTCTAGGGACCTAAACCTCACAACAATAAATAGGACGTGCTGGAGGGATAGATTCCCATCCCAGAGACTTCCCATGGTTTGGAACAAGATTCCAATCTACATTAGGCAGAGCTCCTCGTTAACACTCTTCAAGAGAAACCTTGACGAGTGGATGGGAAACAGAAAGTTTACCCCAGGGATCACTTCAGTGGCTCTGCTGGTCAGAGACACAGGGAACTAATCTAAGGGTGGCGGTGGAAGCCAACATATTCTGGCTAGGCTTATAAAGCCCTTTGGGCAGATAGCCTAGTACCTACCTATGAACCTTATTGAGATAGAAGGGAAGACAGTGGAAAAGGTAAAATAGCTTCAAGTACCAGGGAGGGGTGGTTGAGAAGAAGAGAAATCTGAATGAAGAGGTCAAAGCTAGAATCACAGGGGCTGCAGCCAACTGTGAGAGTGTCAGGTGTAGTCTATAACAGAAGAATGCCAAAGAAGCTGAAATGTAAGGTGTACAAGACAGTGGTACGACCAGTTCTACTGTATGGTACAGATCCCCCACCATGCCCCAGGATGCCCACTCCACATTTCTGGACATACTGGATAATATTAAAGGTACAGCCCAATACCCAAATAATGGGCGATTTCAACTACCCCACCAGCAACTGAGAAAACTACTCATGTACTAACTCATTTCCTCAATGCTTTCTGGAATTCATAAATTCCAACGCCCTGGATCAGCTTGTCCATACCCTCACCAGGGGCAGCAACATCCTGGACCTGGTCATTACCAATATGGGCAACTGATGTTCCACGCCAGAGGTCCAACTCCTCACTGGCCAGATCCAACCACAAGCTAATCACCCTAGACATCAATATCCTGCCCCTACCCCCCCCCCCATTAAGGAAACCACCGTCAAAAAAAACTTCCCAAAGCCAACTTCATGCTTCTTAAGACAGAAGCATGAAAACTTCACGACACCCATACAGATGGAAAATAGAGGTACGACTGCTGAATCCTATACAAATGCACTGTATAAGCACATACGAATGCATAGTTTGTGCCATCCCCAACAGAACAAAGACACTATCCTCCAAAAAAAGGAAGCCAATCTGGTGGTCCCCTGCCATAAACAAACTCTACAACAGAAGAAAGAAGCTGTTGCTAAAAAGAGTAAAATCCTCTGATTGCAGGAACTCCCTTGTCAGCCTCAGTAAGAAGCTGAGATTCCACATAAAATCCTCCAAAGTTGGTTACGAAAATAAAATTGCCACTGATTCCAAAGACAACCACAAAGCATTCTACAGCTATGTCAAGAATCTCAATGGCAACACTCAGATCTGCTCTGAGCTACAGCACAATGGCACTAGATATACAGAACCAATGGATATTTCCAACATCCTGGCAGATTGGAGGGGGGGGTAACATTTGCACTGAACGTAAGTGCCCATCTCTATACCGGAAGAATGTAAAGCCCCTGTAAATCACGAATGCACAAGTAAAGACCGCACTCTCCACAGCCAAGTACACAGCATCCATGGGACAAGACAACATTCCAGGCTGCGTTCTGCATGAACTACAGAATGAACTGGCACCACACCTACGTACCATATTCAATCATAGCCTCACTTCAGGCTTCGTGCCTACTGAATGGCACACAGCGATGGTTATCCCACTCCACAAAGGGGGCACCACCACGGACCCCGGGAACTATCGCCCCATTAGCCTGACAAGCCTGGTCTGCAAGGCCATGGAACAAATCATCATGGAACTTATAAACAAAGACATTGGTAATCTCCAAACTCTGGACCCCACACAGTTTGGGTTTGTAAAAGGTAGGTCATGTCTCCTAAATATGATTGACTGCTTTGAAGCAGTCACCATAGTCGTGAACAAGGGTAAGGTGGTACACACAGCCTATCTTGACCTCGCCAAGGCTTTCAACACCATCCCCACTCTGGAATTATAGATAAACTCACTAGACTGGCTCACTGACAGAACTCGCACAGTGAAAGTAGCAGACTCAAAATCCGACTCAGACCAGTGACAAATGGAGTATCTCAGGGCTCAGTCCTGGGTCCTCTCCTGTTTGGCATCTACTTCTCAGAAGTCCCAGCTAATACAGCAGGTCTTTGGCTAATGAAGTTTGCAGATGACTGCAAACTAGGAGACATAACAGAATTGCCTAATGATGTGGACATGCTACAAAGGGGCCTCACTGAGACTGATGCTTGGTGTCAAAATCATGGACTCAAGCTCAATGCTTTGAAGTGCATTGTCATCCCCTTTGGGAAAAACACTGTACCCATGAACTACCACATAGGCGGTAGCTCACTAAACACTGAAAGTATGATAAGACCTTGGGACACAGGTGGACAGTAGTCTCTCCTTTGATAATCACATTGAATTCCTTCTACATGGCACACCTCATCACAAAGGGGTTCACCTCCAGGAAGAAAAAAAAAAAAAAAAAAAAAAAAAAAAAAAGGATCATTGTTCCTCTCTACTCATCCCTCATCAGACCCATTAGAGTACAATGCCCCATTTGGCATGTACCTTGCAAGACATCTACAACAACTAGAAAGCCCACAGAAATACCTCACTAAGGGGATTACCGGCCTCAAACAGATGCCATACGCAGACAGTCTCAAAAAACTGTAGCTCTACTCCATAGCTTATTGCCTACTCAGAGGCGACCTCTGCCTAACATACAAAGCAAAGTCAAACTCAAATCTGTTGGACATGCTACACTTAAAGAAACCCCAATCCCTCCGAGGCACACGCTCCAGGGACCTAAACCTTGCCACCACAATAAACAGAACATGCTGGAGGGAAGAGACTCCTACCCCAGAGACTTCCCACACTCAGGAACAGACTACCCATTCATGTCAAGCAAAGCTCCTCAACCCTCTAAGAAAAATCTTAACAATTGGATAGGAAATAGGAAATTCACCCTGGGAATCACTTTTGTGGCTCTGCTCAACAGGGGCACAGAAAAATAATTTTCTTGGGTGGTGTAAGCCAGGGACTTTTTTTTTTTGCTAGGCTTATATAGGCCCAAGGGCCAATAGCCTAGTACCTACCTATGAACCTACGAAATCTGAGCAGTAAGGGCATAGCAGATAACGAAGCTAGAAGTGTCTGAGAAAGGTGGTAGGATGCACTCTGTGGGACAGACGAAGAAATGAGGACATAAGAGCAGAAGCCAAAGTAGCTCCAATTGCAGAAAAGATAAAAGAGAACAGATTACAATGGTTTGGACACGTGCAGAAAAGCAGACGACAATCTGGTGAAGAAGATTTTGGACAAACAGGAAGAAGGTAAGAGGAAACTAAGACGTCCAACAAGAAGTGGATGGATTGTGTGAAAGAAGATGAACTGCAACAGTCAGGCATGAGTGTCGAAGAAGGCAGGAGTGTGGCATTAAATCGAGAGATGGCGACAGTTAACACGCTTCCCTGACCCCCCCCCCCCATGTAAAAAATGGGAAAGGGGGATGATGACTGTGTGGCAGAATTTTGCAATGCAATTCATTAAGGACTAGCAAAAATGGTGTAAAAATCTGTAAAGTGCTTATATTTTCCATCATTTTTGACACCATCTCTTTTTAAATATAAATATATTTCGGAGTAGTATTCCACACTCCTACTTGAATACCAAATAATACTTATTAGATGCCCAGATTTTTAGCTGTACTTTTTAATGCAGAAAAGTGGAAGATCAGCTGGTGAAGAAGATTTGGGACAGACAGGAGGAAACAAGGGTATCCAGCAAAGAGGTGTGTGGATTGTGTGAGAGAAGACCTGTGGCAGTCAAGCACAAGTGTTGAAGAAGGCAGGAGAGTGGCATTAGATAGAGAGAGATGGCGAGAGTTTGCACAACACCCTAACTCCATGTAGAACATTGTATGTTTATGATGATGTTCCTACTTTCAAGCACCTTTTTTCCTATTTTCACTGTTTGTAAGTTAAGAGGTATGATTAATATCCTACATCAGTCAAAGAATGTGCATTTACAAATACCGGCTTTGAAAAATATAGAACTTTAACACTAATGTGGTGACTTAACATGGTTAGGCTACGGTCTCACACATCGCAATGTATCAGGGCAATCTATTCATTTCATTTTACTTATCTGTTTGCCATGCAACTTAACTGCTATATCTCAGACATTTTTCAGGCATGACCCAGGCCCCAAGGACTATAGTACAGACAGGTCAGAGTAGGCAATCAGCAAAAGACGCACTAATCAGACAAAACCCAGTGACTGGGCGATCCTGCAAACTCAACACAAACACTAAGGAGAGTGCAGACTGAACAGACAACCTACACGTGTGAGAATGATCTTAACCACTGGGCACCATGTTTCCAATGCATATGCTGCAATGCTTTCCAAAAGCATAAAACAGTACATAAAAAACAATTCTAGATTAACTTCTCATTAAACCCAAAAAGCTGCCAAAAGGAGGGGAAAAAAAAACACAAAGTACTTTTACTATGAGTTAAAAAAACATTTTGCACCTATTGCATCTACGCTTCACGTTTGTAGCTAACTAGGACTCCAGCTAAGCCCTTCAATTAAGTGTCAGAGGAGTCTTTACTCAATCCTTAGCCCTTAGCAATATAATTTACAAGGAAAAGCAACTTGTTGCTGTACAGTCTCATTCAAACATGACAGACATTCCATAAAATGTGGCTTAAACACATCTGAGCATTAACGATCACTGACCAAAATAAGTTTCTGCTAACACATTCATCAGCATGACTAACACAGGAAATTCAGCTTGCCAAACTGCAGTGCTTTGGATTCATTCCATCTGCAACAAAATGTTTGCTCCAATCAGGTTAAGCAAGGAGTCTCTGTCATTAACAGCTCAAAAAAGAAACCTTTAAGTCTTGCAAAAATCTGTAAAAAGCAGAGTCCCTTTGGCCAACAATCTCATCTTGGTACGGCAGCTTTTTCGCCCTCTCTCTCCAAGCTAAAATTAAATACTAGTATTTGTGAAGAAAATGACACCGAGTGGAAGAGTGAAAGCATGGAATCCTGTTACGCTGGAAGATTACTCAGAAGAAAAATAATGCACTTTTAAGTGCAACAAAATGTTCCCAACCCTTAGTACAAAAAGAACAATTAAAAAGCACTTAGATTACATGCAGCTCAAATCAAGATTGGATGCAAACTGTATGAAAACAGTAGTAATGTATGAAAGTCATGTGCATTGGCTTTACAGACAACCACAGGTGTCAATAACAGATCTTAGCCATTGAGCAACATGCTTCCAATGCATATACTACCATACTTTCCGAAATCATAATAGTACATTTAAAACAATTCTAGATTAACTTTGCATTAAATGCAAAAAGTTGCCATAAAAAAAAAAAAAAAAAAAAAAAAAAAAAAAAACACAGGTTTTGTGTTTTGCAGGTGCTATGGTACAAGCACCGACCCCTAAAGGAGTGGGCTAAGAAATCTTTAGACTGTCAATTTGATCATAGTTATACAAAAAAAAGGGGGGGGGACAGATCTACAGACACTCTTACCTCATTTTAGGGAATGGGCAATACCTGCACTGCACACTGGAGAATGAACATTGTTAATCTACATGTAATGAACATTGTTAATCTACATGTAGTCCTCACTAAAAATCTACTGAATGCATCAAGTCTTGGTGAGTACCTTCATGAAGTGGACCCTATCCTTACAGAATCTCACCAAGACAACACTGATCTCAACTGTATATTTTATATAGCATATATCATGAACAGAACTAGGTTAAAAAAAAAAAAAAAAAAAAACCACAACTGGGTGCACAAGTCCCAGGATAAATAAGTGCCCAATCCTGGAAGGTGCACTGGTGTCAGAACTGGAAAACATGACAGAGCAGAATCCTCAAGACACAGAAATATTCCTACAATGGGGTTAGGCCAAGTTCAGTGGTGGGATACCCCCCCCCCCCTTAGAACAAAAGTAGCAGTCCACAAAAAAACACAAAAACTGACATGTCAAAAAAGAGCCATAAAGATGACAGAAAGGACTATTGACAATAAAGAAAGAAATTATGTACCATTACTATTATGGAAAAAGCCCAGAATTTCCAGATAGAAGATATCAAAAAGAATAAGAAAAATATTAGAGAAAAGAAACACTTGCACAAGAAAAACTGTCAAAAGCTTTAAATGCAAACTTGTGTTTATTAATACAGCAGATTCATGAAAAATATTACATAGACCAAGAAACCTTGGGCCATTTGGGAAAAAAAGAAACGACTGAGGAAGTGCAAAAATATAAAACAACAAAACCAACACATTCCTGAAAGGCATACAAAAAGAAACGAGGCCATGGGAAAGAACGAGATCGGATATGGTGCAATATTTACACAAAGGAGAAAGCCAAAGTAATCAATACACAAAACAGCACCACAAATATTTGGAGAGAAATACAGGTAATTTTACAAAACAAAAAATAAGAAAACAATGGAGAAAGCAGAAAACAGGATTAGTAACGGAGAAGTTAAAGAAATAGAAACTGTAGTTATGGATCACCTGAGAAATGAAGGATTAGTGCAGAAAATCCAACTCACTGTTGTATCATGCTTTAACTTTCCCACAGTCCCCAAATTAAGGAAATACAAGCGGAACAAGAAGCATCTGATCAGTTGCCACATGAAGATACTTTGCGGCCTTCAGCAGGAAACCAGTACAAAAGTTTACTTGAAGTTGCACAGCAAGGGAATGAACAGGAAATGGTGGAATTTCTTGACACAGTCAGTGTTGTGAAGCGAGAGGCCAGCGAGTTCCCATATGAAACAGCAATGAATGATGCACGATGCAACTGAAGAGATATGTCACAGGAAGATATTCTGGGACTTCCTGAAGAATCTTCTTCTTTCGGCTGTTCCCATTAGGAGTCGCCACAGCAGATCAACTGTTTCCATTTCTTCCTGTCCTCTGCATCTTGCACTGTCACACCAACCACCTGCATGTCCTCTCTCACAACATCCATAAACATTATCTTAGGCCTTCCTCTTTTCCTGTTACCTGGCAGCTTCATCCTTAACATCTTTTTCCCAATATACTCTGCATCCCTCCTCAGCACATGTCCAAACCAACGTAATCTTGCCTCTCTGGCTTTGTCTCTAAACCTTCCAACCTGGGCTGACCCTCTAATATACTTATTCCTAATCCTGTCCATCCTCGTTACACCCACTGCAAATCTTAACATCTTCAACTCTGCCACGTCAAGCTCAGACTCATGCCTTTTTGTCAGCGCCACTGTCTCCAACCCATATAACATAGCTGGTCTCACTACCCTCTTTTAGACCTTCCCTTTCACTCTTACTGGTACTAGTCTGTCACAAATCACTCCGGACACTCTTCTCCACCCACTCCATCCTGCCTGTACTCTCTTCCACACTCACCATTACTCTGAACTGTTGATCACAAGTATTTAAACTCATACACCTTCGCCACCTCTACTCCCTGCATCCTCACCATTCCTCTATCCTCCCGCTCATTCACACACATATATTCTGTCTTAGTCCTGCTGACCTTCATTCCTCTTCTCTAGAGCACATCTCCACCTCTCCAGGGTCTCCTCCACCTGATCCCTACTCTCACTACAGATTACAATGTCATCCTGCAAACATCCTAGTCCACAGAGACTCCTGTCTGATCTCGTCTGTCAACCTGTCCATCACCATTGCAAATAAGAAAGGGCTCAGAGCGGATCCCTGATGTAATCCCACCTCCACCTTAAATGCATCCGTCACTCTCACCGCAGACCTCACCGCTGTCACACTACCCTCGTACATATCCTTTACCACTCTTACATACTTCTCGGACACTCCTGACTTCCTCATACAATACCGCCTCTCTAGGCACCCTGTCATATGCTTTCTCTAAGTCCACAAAGACACAGTGCAACTCCTCCTGACCTTCTCTGTACTTTTCCATTAACACTCTCAGTGCAAACATCACAGTAGTGCTCTTTCCTGGCATGAAACCATACTGCTCATCACTAATCATCACCTCCCTTCTTAACCTAGCTTCCACTACTCTTTCCCATAACTTCATGCTGTGACTGATCAATTTAATCCATCTGTAGTTACTACAGCTCTGCACATCACCCTTATTCTTAAAAATCGGTACAAAAACACTTTCTCCATTCCTCAGGCATCCTCTCACTTTCCAAGATTTCATTAAACAATCTGTTAAACTCCACTGCCATTTCACCTAAACACCTCCATGCTTCCACAGGTATGTCATATGGACCAACAGCCTTTCCATTCTTCAACCTCTTCATAGCTATCCTTACTTCCTCCTTGCTAATCCACTGCACTTCATGATATCCACTGCACTTCATGATTCACTATCCACACATCATCCAACCTTCCCTCTCATTCTCTTCATTCATCAGCTCCTCAAAGTACTCTTTCCATCTGCTCAACACACTCTCCTCGCTTGTGAGTACGTTTCCCCTCTTTATCCTTTATCACCCTTACCTGCTGCACATCATTACTAGCTCGGTCCCTCTGTCTAGCCAATCGGTACAGGTCCTTTTCTCCCTCCTTAGTGTCCAACCTTTCATACAACTCTTCATATGCCTTATCCTTAGCCTTTGCCACGCACCTCATCTCCTTATACGTCTACTTTCTTCATTTCTCTGACAATCCCACTTCTTCGCCAACCTCTTTCTCTGTATACTCTCCTGTACTTCCTCATTCCACCACCAGGTCTCCTTGTCCTCCTTCCTCTTTCCAGATGTCACACCAAGCACCTTTCTAGCCATTTCTTTTACTAGCTCTGCTGTACTTACCCAGCTATTCGGTAACTCTTCACTGCCACCCAGTGCCTATCTTCATAGCTGGCCTTAGGCATAGGCCAACTAGGCGGCCGCCTAGGGCGCCGGTCTAGCAGCTGTACTTTTCTAGTATTTATTTGATGTAGTTAAACCAGGATGGGGGCACCAGGTAGTGTGGTGGGGGGCGTCATGGAGCCCTTTTGCCTAGAGCACCAGTTGACCTAAGGCCACTGCTGCTTATCTTAACTCTTCCTTGAACTCCACCTCACAATTACCCTTTTTCAATTTCCACCATTTGATCCTTGGTGCTGCCCTCACACTCCTCCTCATCTTCTTGATCACCAATGTCATCCTACAAACCACCATCCTATGAATGCCCGTAGGAAAGAGAACAAAATGTGCCCTCAGTTTAGAAGAAAATGATCGAAGGGAAGAGTTACTTGAATTAATAGAGATGGATAAACATATTAAGATTGATGAAAGAAATAGATTATAGAAAGTCAGACACAAAATGTTAGAAGTCTAATAAAACAAATGAACACAGCAATTAAGACTATTAACAGATATTCGTGTGACATAACAGACGTAAACAGGATATATTACTGTGCAGCTAAAGTAGTAGCAGATAGTCATCACAAAAACAAAGGGCAATAAGGAAATGAGAGGGAATAAATCAAATGCCATCATGGAAGTATCAAATAGAAAAAACTAATTAGAGCAATTAAAACAAAAATGTCACCATCAGAAAAGTATAGAAGATGGAAAGACACTTTGGAGGAAATGCCTTTGAAGATCCTGAGGAACATAAAGATGTTGAATGGATAGAAGTTTAAATGTACAGGATCTGAAATGGGATAAAACAATGACCAGAAAAATTTAAACAAAATTAAGAAAAACTCCTAAATGGAAAATCTCAGGCCCAAATGCAGTGCACACTCCAAACAGACACCAACCTGGTTAACAATTATAAAAACGATACTCCTTAAGAATGAACCTGCAAGCTATACTAAAAACTACAGGCCAATAACTTGCCTTCAGACAATGTATAAATTATACACTGGAATTGATGCCAACAGAGTTTAGTCATTTAGAAGAACACTCAATCATAGCAACAGAAAAAAAAGGGTAACAAAGGAAAGTCATATGGAACAAGGGATCACTTGTTGTTAAATTAGGTCATAATGGAGAATTGTAAAAGGGGAAGAAACTAAATATGGCATAAATAGATTACAAAAAAGTATCCAACAGCATCCCACATTCCCGGATAAAGGAGTTATAGAAAAGACATACCCTACATTGATCAATTATGTTGCATCTCAGCGACCATGAAACAGTGGCAAACCATTTTGCATTTAAGCCAAGATAAATAAATTATTACCCCAGGGATAAAAAATTCAAAGAGGGATATTTCAGGGTGACTATCACCATCGCTCTCTTGTCTTTTCCTTACTCCATTAAGCGGTCTACTTACCAGTCAGGTCATGGTTACAATTTGGATCCCAGAGAACAACCAAGTGTAAAGACTTTTCTTTTTGTGGATGGATTTAAAACTGTATAGTTAATCAGATAGATAAGGAGGGCAGCCACGGTGGTGCAGCGGTTAGCGTTGCCACCTTACAGCAAGAGATTCTCTGGTTCGATTCTCGGCTGGGGTACCTTCTGTGTGGACTGCATGTCCTCCCTGTGGTCGCGTGGGTTTCCTCTGGGTGCTCCAGTTTCCTCCCACATTCCAAAGACATGCTGTAGGTTGACCCTAGGTGTGAGTGTGTGCCTTCTGTGGAAGGTTGGGTGCCAGGCTGGCAACTCGACACCATAAAACTCCACTGCCAATCATGAGCAGACAAGGTGATCTGCTGTGACAACGAAGAAGAACAAGAAGAAAGTTCAGATAAGTAGCTGGAATCACAACTGGATGTGGTCAAATCTTTCTCAGATGATATAAGAATGTAATTTGGTCTTGATTTGCAACAGTAACATTTAAGGTAGGAAAGTTGTAGCACAAAGAAAATATCAGTCTAGGACAGGAATGTGATATAAAGGAACTTGACCAGGAGAGAATGTATAAATTTTTGGTAAATTATTAAGGATCAACAATAAAACATGAACAAATCTGAATAAAACCTCAGGAATATTTTAGGAGACTAAAATTATTCATAGAAGTCAAGGCTTTTTTTAGTATTAAAAAGTTTAAACTATAAACCAATTTGTTCTCGCTGTTCTAACTTACAGTTTTGGGGAGACTAACTGGCACCAAAAGGTACTGGATCAGCTGGACAGGAAAAGAAAAAAAAAAGGTTCACGCTTATCAAACTATATATAAAAAAAAAAAATCAATATATACCAAGATTAGTCCCGCAGTGGTGGTGCTGCGGTAGCATTGTCGCCTCAGTTAGACGTTGCCCGTTAGATTCTCAGAGCGTCTTCCGTGTGGCGTTCCTTCGTTAAGGTTGTGCGTTAGGCCCGGCAAGCCAGCATGTAAAAACTCTACTGCCAATCATTAGCGGACCGGAGTTCCGCTGTGGCGACCCCTAACCGGGAAAAGCCGAAAGACACAAACAAACAAATGTATACCAAGATTATATAATCCCTGTTCTGAAGGGGATTTGGGCCTCCTTAAAGAATGATTACATGCAGAGATCTGCAATCGTAGGACTGATGCATATCTGCTGACATCATCATATCAAAATACAGTGAACATTTTAAAACATGAGAACTAGTGCAAGATTACTTCCTTTCTTAGCTGAGCAGAAGCATATTGGTGTCAAGCCCTCCTGACAACCAAAAGGCTAGTATTCTTTCTTCTGGATTTATCTGGTGAAAGCAAACTGGGACATTCAAATTAAAGCACATCAGAAAACATGACTGTGCAGGACTGCATATCTGCTGACACCATCATATCAAAATACAGTGAACATTTTAAAACATGAGAACTAGTGCAAGATTACTTCCTTTCTTAGCTGAGCAGAAGCATATTGGTGTCAAGCCCTCCTGACAACCAAAAGGCTAGTATTCTTTCTTCTGGATTTATCTGGTGAAAGCAAACTGGGACATTCAAATTAAAGCACATCAGAAAACATGACTGTGCAGGACTGAATGCAGCTGACAGCAATGTGCCGAAATACATTACTATTGTGTACTTATACATTCATTTGATCACAATCACTCACCCAAGGTGTGCAGCCAATAAAGTGGCTATAACTGGTAGGTACAGAGGGAGCCCACAGATAAAACTGACTGACTCCTACTGTCTGCTCAGAGTTGAACAGTCACTAATCTGGGTTGGCAGGACTAGTGAGACGAAAGATGAACTACAATGTGACAACTTTTTTTTTTTATTTGATGCCCGACATCAGAGGTGTATATATTTTAAAAAGTAGGAAGAATGAGGAGTTACTGAGGTAGTCTATAAACAAGCTGTTTTATCACAGGTAAATGGTCACGGACCTACAGCAGTACAGCCTACCTAACTCCAGTTTGCGCCATCCATTCAGTTACTTTTTCAGAAATGCTTTCTCTAAAGTTAACAGACACCATTCCCTTGCAGTTTTGTAAGTTTGTCCCCCAAGGGTAGGAGGCCAACCAACCTTATAAGACTTGTCCTACAGTGACAGCTTTCAATAGCAGATTTAATCATCTGCATACCCAGAACCATGTTACCATTACTCTAAACAAAAACTGTGTTTTTACTTTCTAATTTGCTCCTGAAACAACTTTATGTAACCTTTGGCCTACAGAGAGTGGTTGCTTCAAACCGGACAGTGCCAGGTTTTCTGGGTGTACATCCCTTGACATTAACTATGCTTATACAGGAGCAGTGTTATTCCCACCAAGAACAGATTAAATAAGTACTACACTGGTACGTCTCCCTCTTAATAAATGGTCTACAAACATTTGGCATGACAGCAAAGTTGCACCAGCAAATAATGCCTTAAAATTCATGTCAGTTTAATAAGAATTCATGCTATAATCTAACTTTTCCCCAACTTTCATTAACGTTGCTTCTCTTTTTAGAGGCACTTCTACAGGAAAATGTTTCTCAACACTGCTTCTCTCTTCTCTCATCACTGTTCCCACCCATAGTTCCCACAAGTAATTTGCTACTCAGCAAAAAAGTTTATTTTCAAGATCTTTCAGAGTGCAGTTAACTACTGCAGTAATGTATACTTTTGTTTATTTTTCCCTTTATGAGACTGCATGCACGCCACTCATACAGCTTTGACTTAACTGTAATCTTTACAAACTGTAATAGATCCAGTTTCTCTGTAAATAAATGACCCATTTCTAAGGTACATTTTGTCCCCTGTTGGTTGGTCCTTGTAGCTGAAATAAATGTATGACTGCCTATGTCATAAGTGATGATTTTATAAAGATGTTTGTTTGGAAAAAAAAGGGGGGGGGGCAGGAATTGAATAATTTACGTAATGTTGCTTAGGTTATAGGATACGTAGCAATACATATTAAGTACAATGGTTGTAAACATGAACTTGTTAATATTGTTGGATTACTTTTATAGAAATGAAAATTTGCCTTTATCACAAGTGATAATTCAATAAAAAGGGTTTAAAGGAGAACTGCACCCACAGACTCAAAACATGTTTATTTCATCATGGTTTGGCATTTCCTATATTATTAACACCCCTCTGGGACTATTTGCAAGCTTTTAAATATATTTATACGTAATTTCAAGTCTGACCACATTTCAAGTCCGACCACATGGGGTCTGGCATCTTGAAGTAATTCTGATTGTTGTCTGTAAAAAAATTACATCACACAGGCATCTTTCTTCCTAAAGCTCCTGTCACTGCACTGACTTTACATGCATACACTGCTGTCTTTCAGTCAGTTAGTTTTAAGTAACATTTCATGCCGTTCAATGACAACTTAAAACACAAAGTGCAAATGTCACAGAACAGACTTTCAAAGTGCTTTTTCCTGCTGCTTCTTTTTAGAATAGCCAAACTGCTTTGAAAAAAGAGATTTTTGGAAAAAAAAAAGTAGAATAGTAAACTGCAGTCTTTTGTGAAGCCTGAATTGTACTTTGACTCATCTCTCATCCGCCCTTTACACCTAGCTTCCCTAGTTGCCAAAGTGCTAAGGGTAATTTCAGTGGTTACCTGCTGGGATTGACAGCTCACAGGAGACTCGACTCCTGTACTATTTTCTTTTCCAGACTTTAGTTTCTGTATGGGTAGGGTTAGGACCAAGGAGCTGTGACATACAGCATGGGTGGGTTTTTAGGACAGTCATGATATCAGTATGGAGAGGGAATTGGGCAGAAAACTACCTGTATTTAGTGGCCTTGATGGCATCAATGAACTGGAGGCTGCAGCAAGCTTTTCCAGGGTGGGAGAAAGGTTTTTTGAAAGTGCAACCACCACAGCACAGTAAGGTACTGTTCTAATGGAGAGAAACAGTTGTGTAAAATATTTTAAATGCTATATCGTTTATTCATAGCAGGGACAGTAAATAGGGAGAAAAGGGCCAGAGAAGTTGAACATTTAATGACAGAATCCCATTGTTGTCCTTAAAAAAAAAAGAAGAAGGAGCATCCATGTTGGTTCACCCAGTTAAAAAAAAAAACGTACCTTCATAATTTCACAAAGTTTTAATGGGATACATAAATCTTTCCAACAAAATTAAAATGTTTTAAAATGCAACAAATCACATTAAATACATACAATATTCAAAATCCAAAGACTAAAAAAATCATATAATTCCTACAAGTAGGCAAGCCACTACAAGCCCCACCACATTACCTAAATATCCCAACTCAAAACTCACAAACTTTGGGAAAGACAATAAACTGAAGTAATTCAATTTTCCCCAGAGGCTGTCCACCTTAAGATGTTAAGACAGCATTACATTCCATTTTATATTTTGTATTCTATTCTGAGTCTAATGCTAGAGAAGTAGAGAGGGGTGACAATTTTTGGACCTAGAAGATAAACCTTTCGTAATCACCTGGACTAGAGAATGACTTTCTAAATGAAAGCAGATATATATTTGGTCAAAGAAGAGTCTGCAAAAGTTCCTAAACGCCTAATAACTATCAGTTTTAAGAGAGGTGTCATTTATGTGGCATGTGCATGGATGCTCATGTTTTCCCAAAGGACATAATGCTACACTTTTTAACCTTTAACTATGGACCATGGCCCTGGCACCACATGTAAGCAACAGGCTATACTTAAGGCTCTTGAGAGTCCTCCAGAGGGTTGATGGCAGTTTCCAAACTGGATCAGTCAAAAGACCTCCCGACATCAGCTTTAAGGACAAAGCAAGCACCAAATAGTAACAGTCCTAGTAGTGACCCTTTTACATGACAGCATACCCCAAACCTTAAAGGCTTGGATTCTGTCACAGTCAGCTTGCTATAACAGCAGGTTACATTTGTTATGATTACCATGTCAATAATGCTCAAGTACAGAATGGTATTGAATGCATGCCTTGACCAAATTATGGTAAAAGGTGTGAAACAAAATCTGCCCTCATCTACTGCCTTCTTCAAAGTTTACTATCTTGAGCAGGCAGGATGTTACAGTCCCTCAAAAAACAGTAAAAGTAAAATTGTCACTTTCTGTTTTAAGTTCCATAATGATGCCTTCCATTATTATACAGATAAGACCTGTATGGCTTACTCATGTACACTTGCATGAGACCACTTAAAAGGATGAGGCTGAACAGTGCAGCAAGTAGCACCTACCAAGGGGAGAAAACGCTGAGAGGAGAAAGGAGCCACTTTTGAGATTTTAAGTATTTTCTTCTGCTTTTTTGTTAAGAATTACTGCTTTGCCGCCTACTTTTCAGCGTTTTCCAGCTTGCTAAAGTTTATATCTGTATTAGAAACAGTATTTAGAACACATCTAGAGCCTGTTTACTGCATTTCCTGTGTTGCACTTAATTTAAAATAGTTTTTTTCTCTTAAAACTGCATATTACCTGACTTTTGGCCTAGCACTCAAGTGTGGGGTCATTTATTGCACTGTTGTGATTATTTTGCTACTCGTGCATCTCTGCTACCTTTAAACTAAAACAAAAAAGAAAAAAAAATCTTGCTTTTTTCCCACTTTCTGAAATTTAAGAAAGTTCAGTTACAGATCTGCTGTTCTGAACTGTTTGTAAGTTTCTTGGAGGCCAGTGCTTGCTTGGACTAAAGGGAAGTCTCTGTGTTCACCAGTGGCAGTGGTTAACACTGAACAGCCTGCCTGTCCCTGTAGGAGTGGTTACTGCCTAGAAGCTGTAGTTTTATTGGCCATTTTGGGTCAATTCTAAACTCCTTGATCTCTATCTCTTAAAAACCTGCAACCCTCTTTTAGCGCAGTCTTGCGCACAGAGCAGCGTCGGGCAGCGCCACTTAAAGAAGCTGAAAGTATTCCTGGCTCCACAAAGTCTACTCTTCACTTTTTCCCTTAGAACTGCTCTAAATCTCAAATTAAGCACTCTATTCTCATTCTAAAGCCCTGCACTTGCTCGTATAAATAATCTCATAGGTAAACACAAACTAAAGCACTACATCCTCTTATACTCCTTCAAAGCACTTGCTCCCTATTGGTTCTTTCTGATCAGTCAATAAGTAGTTCCTTATATTATTCAGGCATGTCTAAAGGTCAGTTTTGAGTTTACTCTCCAGTCCAGCTGGTGAATCTGGGAATCTTAAGGCAATGTTACAACTGCCTTATGTATACAGACCACCCTCTCCTCCTCCCAACAAGCTCAAATATATGTGAGAGATGCAACTATATAGCCAAACTGGAGGCTAAGCTCTCTCAACCCAGTACTGGCACAGCCTGTCAGGAGGAGAAGGTAACCACACACACCACAAATCCAGTCTCACATAGACCTATCGCATCAGCAAACCAAACACAAACACACAAAAACATACTCGGAGGCTCTAAATAAAAATCTGCCTAAGCAGCAGAGACCTCCAAAGCAGACATCCAAGCAACACCTACCACGAAACAATATCCACGTAGCACATAGCTCACAAAGTCAGTGTGCCACACAGTCACAGCCCTTAAGGCTAAACAACATACCTAATACACTTGTAATAGGGGACTATTGTCAGACACACTGACGTCCCACTCACCAGGCTGAACAAGGAGAAAGTCACTGTAAGCTGCCTGTCGGCAGCCAGGATCCGCCACATAACACAAGCACTCGGGTCACTCCAAAGCAAATATGACTCCGTCATTGTCCATGCTGGTGTGAATGACTTGAGACGTACCTCCCTGGACTACATGAAAAAAGATGTACAGGAGTTCTTTGATCATGTAGCCCAGGCCGGTATGACCCTGACCTTGAGTAGCATCTTACTCTCACCAAGAATGATGCCACAGTATAAAGACAAAATTATCAATTTTAACAATTGGCTAAAGTATTGGTGTCATTCAAAGGGGATCCAGTGTCTGTCAGCCTGGGATGACATGCTCAACAAGCCATGTTGCTTCGCTAGGGACAGCTTGCACCTGTCACCCCTGGGTTTTTGAATACTGGCTAAGGTTCTTGCCTCCCCCATAGTGCCTTTTTTAGGCAAGGCTCAAAAGAGAAATCCACCCCCATAGACAACACAAAGAAAAAAAAACTAAGGATAATGCTGCTTGAAGTCTAAACCTCAAGATGCACACACTAGAGACTCTCCTCAGTATGGAGAATATCGATATCTGTGCAGTAACAGAAACCTGGTTCAAGGCTCCCGAGAGCACCTCAGAACTACCAGGCTATACTTCATACCATGCTTTCCGGCCCCAAAACTCGGACCGAACTACAAAAGGAGGGGGAGTATCCATATATATCAAAGATACCCACACCTCCAGGCTAGTGGCACTGCACGAAGCTTCGGAGACTATCCATGTGCAACTAACAGTGGGCAAAACTGCCTTTCAGTTTGTAACCTGCTACAGACCACCCTCCCAAACACAGGAACCTCACTCTGCTTTCCTGAGAACACTGGAGAATATGAAGGTCTCTCCAAACACTATTATATTGGGTGACTTCAACTACCCAAACATCGATTGGGAAAACTACTCAAGCCCAAACACCCTAGCCCAACGGTTCCTAGAATTTATAAACTCAAATGCTATGGAACAACTGGTCACCACTCCCACAATAGTGGGAAATCAGTCTGAACTAAATTTATCTCACTGTATGCTGGCTTTGTCCTCAGGGACTGAGTGGTTGTTAATGTTACGTATCAGCTGGATGCAATAACAGGAAGTGTTCCTAAATATTCTAACATAGCTGAAAATGGCATTATGATTGTGCTCGACAAAGGTGGAAATTTTCATGTCATACTTATTGTTGGTGCTTTGATTTTGTACTCAAGTTCTTTGGGCTTTTCAGTTTATTCCTTAGGATGAGGAGGTTTTTTTTCCACAGGTTATACAGCGTGCTTACATTAGTATTCCACCGTAGGGGTTTATTCCTAAACTCTGCATTGGTCCTTAGCCAACACAAAATTACAATGTCCTGATAGTTTCTTTTCACACCTCAACAGTTCTATCAAGTCTGCCTTTGAGAAATCTCTAAAGATCGTAGAGTTTGTTGGCAGGCTGCCTTGGGCCTTCATGGTGAATACTACTGAACTGTAGTCACACCTCTCCAGTGAGAATCACTGCAGACAGAGCATAATGGAGCTATGTTTGTACGAATCTGACCAGTCAGTTTTTAAGCCTCTGGTAGGGAACTGCACTATCTAGTCTAGACAATTTACACTGATGAAATCTAGGAAGCATTGTGCGTATTTGAAAAATGTGCACTACTACAATCAATGGATAGTTGATATCCCCAATATATTCAGCATATAATATATCATTCAGCAAAAACACAACCCCTACCAATTACCACATCAATGGCAACCCCTACCAATTACCACTTCAACGGCAACCCCCCCAAGCATACAACCTGTGGTGAGAGACCTGGACACTCAGGTTGATAACCACCTCACATTAGACAATCATGTAGCGGCAGTGGTCAGAAAAGCCTTTTACTTGGTTCATCTCATAAGTAAAGGGATTGTATCCAGAAAAAAGGAGGCTATTGCCTCTCTATACTCTTCCTTCTTTAGACCAATAATTGAGTAAAATGCCCTGCTTGGGATGTACTTCTCCAAACATCTGCATCAATTGAAATGGCCTCTGAAATACCTCACAGAGAATCCATGGCCTCCAACACCTGTCCTATGCAGACAGACTCAAATCACTATCATTCTACTCCTCACACACTATCTGCTCAAAAGGCCTGGACCTAATATGAGACATCAACAAAACCTGCTGGAGGCAGACAGGGTAGCCTCTGGGAGGTAAACCTTTGGAATAGACTTCCCATACATGTCAAACAGAGCACCTCGCTGAACCTCTTCAAGCGCAACCTTGATGAGAGGATGGGAAATCACAAATTTGTACCAGGGGTTCCACCTGTGTTCCTCACTGAGGTTTCTTTTTGGATAAACTTTTGGCTAGGTAAGGGCCCTAGGGCCATTAGCCTAGTAACCTCCTATGAATAATAATGACTGATTTGATAATGAAGTTTGTGCAGTTATACCTCATAGGATGTGGTGCCACAGAGGGGGTTCTATAGTTGGCTAGGGCACTATAAAAGATCTTATTGATAGTTGCTGGTAAGAGGGGTACCTCGATGTTATCTTGCCACACTGGTCTGAATGCGATGGAACTGTGAAGGAATAGACGCACCATCACCACCTGTAACACAGACACTGACAGGATAGGGTCTGAACCAGTGGTAAGCGTTGAATCCTGGAAGGAAGAATATGTTAGGACTGCACTGGAATAAAATTAAGAAAAATGCAAATGTTGATATTCTCTAGGGTAAGGAGGCCTTCAAACAAGAGCAGATTCTTACTGAGGATTCTACCATTGAGCAGCACTGCATTTATACCATCATGACTTGGTTCGATTAGTTTAGTAGATGGAGGAGACAGGCACTGCCTAAAAAGGCACTATGACTGTATAGAAAGTTTGGGACAATATATGGCAGCCCCGAGGATAAAGGTGCAAACCACTCCTGGCAAATCAGGTAGGACTACCAACCATCTTGTCCCAGGATGACACAAAAGGACTACCAACCATCTTGTCCCAGGATGACACAAATTGGACCCCTTTACAAATGACACCAATAAGTAATCCATTTTTTATATTCAATTATTTGTTTATTTTATGGCAATTCTCAAAGGTAGGAAACTGCTTAAGACTACTACTTACCAGAGATGGATATATATTCAGAGAAATACTTCATGTCTCAGTTCTCATAACCCGTGGATGTTTAGCTTGTTGAATCCATGCACTTTAAAAGTAAACTCACCGCTACCCTTTCTTTGTTTAACCTGGTACTGGTTCATCTGTACACCTCACTATGGAGTCCCATATGACTAGCCAGTTTCATACCTCAGTGTTGAAGTTTAATTTATGATTGAGCTTAAAAGGGATGATTTTGTGCTCAACATTCTTGAAAGCCCGTTTTAAGTCCAATTTTTAAGTCTATAAAAACTCCACTTATTAAAATTCTTACCTTTGTGTGATGGAGTGCCGAACAGCATTTTCACTCATTACAGCCTTGGGTTATACTTCTGTTCAACTTTAAAAAGCTGCACGCTCAAGCTCACGCCACTGAGGATAAAACAACAAATTTTAACTTCAGTGGGTCAACGCAAGGAAAGTGTGAGGTGTACACAGACTTTAATGGCTACACTACGTCGCATGCAAAAGCATATGTCCATTAAAGTCTATGGATGCACCAGACAGCATCCCTAAGGTGGCATCACTGAGGGAGGCATTAAATTTGACTTGTAGTTTAATAAAAAGTTTAAAAGGTTTTCTTCATTAAAAAAAAGTCCAAATAAATAAGGAATGGAAAGAATTCAGATGCATTAGCAGTTAAACTTGTCAGATGCCATGATGCACCTATTAATCTTGGCAAAACATGATGCTTCTTCTATACGTTAGCATATATCTTAGCCATATACTATATGGTCACTTCATTGTGTCCTACCCTAAGACTTAAACTTATTTTTTCTTTACATGTCAGCAATTTGGGTGCATATGTTTGTCAAACATTTCAATTACTGTGACAAAGGCTAGACACAGTTCTACAATCCTGGGGATTCTGGGATTAAGAGCACTTGGGAAAAGGTATAACCATGGCATACTTGAATTGCTGGGAAACATTAACAGGACTTATGGAGAGGCTGTAAACATAAATAGATGTTTGATAATTACACTGTCTACGGCTGTCAGACTGCCTGGTCTGACACAGAAGATTACAATAAAGAACATGAAATATATCATTAGCTGATACAGCCCCATTTTAGAAAACGTTTTAGTAATTAGTAAATATGGACACAGCTTAAAAAGACAAGTTGTTGTAGGAGCTTGTAGCCTTAATACCAAGAGCCTCCCATCCTTTGCAAAAATACAACCAGAGATGATAGTAATTTCTGAATCAGACCCAGGGGCCAAAACTAACTCAGCAAATTATTTTGCTGATAAGCTTTTTCCTGGCAACCTGCTCACAATAAACTGTCTCAGTACTTTGTAGACATGGCAACTGTTCTCCTTGGGGCTACTAACCATAACCCTTAAAAAATTTTTACTTCGACAATACATCAAATGCATTCTAAAAATTGATACATTTACTTCTATTGGTAAAGTAAATAACGTTAGCAGAACAATTACACCAAAATAAAATTTCTGTTTTAAATAATTCTGCCAGTAGAAGCCACCCGTTAAAGACAATCTAACTGATGTATCACCAAACAGATTTGTTTGGCAACACTTTCACCAACAGAGGCTACCAGTAATCAAACAGTACAGCTTTCAACAGATACCAGATACAATAACCTTGGCAAGTTACCAAATAGAGCACAGAATGCATCCCTGTAATGCAAAGCCTTGATTTTTGCTTATTTTCCCCATATTTGCATACTCCAACTTTGTTCTTATCTGTTGTCAGTTTGCATAACACAGAGATTTTGCTACCGATTACACCACAAGCAAACCCCGGCACCTAAGAATTTGGTGAGGGTATGGACATACATAGGCCAAAAGAAAGCCAGTGCTCCTATCTCAGAAGGCACACAAGGGATCTATAAACCTGAAACTGCTGTTCACAATCGCTAGACTTATTAGCAGAGCTTCATGAAAACATACAAACTAGTGCACACTGAATAATGTGCCCATTACAAAAGAAAATGCATTTGCACAGGCATTATATGGTAAGCAAATCCCTCATGGCTCCATTATACGTTCATGACAGCTCCCGCTGTCCACCTCTCCTTCCCCAGTAAGCGACTCTGGCAGACTCCAGCACTCAGTAAGACAGATGGCACTGGAGAGACAGAGCAGAAAGGAGAAGACTGCAATGTGAAAAGAAAAAGAAGCTGGGTTAAAATCTCAAGCACTTAAAAATCCGCTCCAGTTTCAGGCTTTACTATGCAATCAGTTTTTTGTTCCTACAGCAGCAAAGCAAGACCAACTTCAAATACTTTAGAATATTTAACACCCACTGGAAAATAATCTGCTCAGTCTCTGAAGGGGACGACTTATTTCCATGAACAATTTTACCATTTAAAAAACACAAAAGTCATCAACCAGCTCACAATGTTCCAGTTGGTTGCACGTTGGTTTACAAGGTCCACTGAACATGTAGGAGAAACAAACAAAAGTAGGTTTTGTACAACAGAATTGGAAACAGTTGCACGTCTTGTTGCTGGCTGTGATATACTAATAGCAGAAGGACAGTATACTGAAAGACATAATAATGTGGCAAGACTGTTGCATTGGGAATTGTGCAAACATAATACTAAAGGAAATGAGAAGCACTGGAAACATGAGCCACAAAGCATTATATAGAATTATGAAGTTTATATATCACATGGGATCACCCACTACCAACAGTTCAACCAATAGATGCGAGAAAACCAGATATAGTAGTCCATAAAAAGAAGACAAAAGTAGCATTGATCATTGAAATCGCTACAACTAGTGACTACGGTGTCTTACGTAGAGACACACAAAGTAAAAAAATCCCAGGATTTGCAGGCAGAAACAAGGGCAATGTGAAAGGATATCCTAGAAGGACATATTCCAATAGCAGTAGAAGCAATGAGCCTCATAAAAATGAATTTACAATCATACTTGTATATGTTACCGATACATGCAACTCCATATGAATTGCAGGAATCATCAATGGGCACATTGCAGGTGCTGAGAGGAGCACCTCTGGCTAACATCAAAGATTGAAACAATACTAATTTCCTGAACTTTAACCACACTTTGATTTAGGAATGGGGACCATTCCTATAATGGTATTAGAAACCCAAAGTACTTGGGGAAATTTTAAAAAGTTATAGTGTATTAAATGCAGCAAAAATTAAATCATTTATACAAATGTAAAAAAGGAGTGAATTTAGCACTCATCTGCAGATGAATTCTACTGATGTCACAATGTGTGACTGTTGTACTTAGTGAACAAAAATTAAAGCATCACGTGGGTGTAATTTTTCCACAATCTAAAGCAATGAACTTTGACAGCAGCAATGTATCACCCAAATATCCCACTGAAATACAGCTCTACAGCCTCACAAACAACAAAACAAATTTTGCCACATCCTGTATGCCCTCCAGCAGAATTTCATATTTATTTTCACCTGTAGTGCACATGAAAGGAAGATAACACACGAGTTATTTACATGATTTAGTAGAAGAGACACAGGCAGAATCCAAAATTTTTGGCTGAAATTGTTGTAAAACCTGGATGCTATACAGAGAAGCTTAAAGGCTGTGGCTTCACAGCCCTTGGTTGTTTTACACAACTACTACTTAATGCATCCTATAAATGGGGGCCTACAACACAGAAGCACACCCACAACACTTACATACAACATACTTTGGAACATCTTACACTCGCAGTTTACTATCCCCCCCAAAAAATTGTCAATATTACTCATTAACACACTGAACAAAGTAAGCACTAAGCATTTACAGTGCCCTAGTAGATTTCACAACACACAGTAAGCCAATGGTCTACTAGTTCACCAGCTTTAAAATACTGATGTTTACCATTGTGACATAACATCTCAAACAATGATATCAAAGAATATACTAAGCAATTCACTTAAAGTAGCGTTTCTGTAAATGTGATTTAAATGGATATACTGCATTACTTCGGGTTCTTGTTTTTAAATGCCTTTTATTCTTGTCTTTTCCAACAGTCATATCAGAAGTATTCTTTAGAACGTATCTATCATCCAACAATATTCTCAATGTAGCATTAATTTTCTGAAATAATTTCAGGCAGCATCTAGTTAACTTAAGTTCCAAACTCTGATGTATAGATGGTTCACAAATACATCCTCGTTCATGCATCCATCATATCAGGAAATGCCATGTGGTTCGAAATTAACATATTTCAATAACAACTCTGCTGTAAATTGTATTAAATATCATAAAAAAATATTAAAGGCAGAATAAACTGCCAGCACAGCTGCAATTTTTCAATGCAGTAAATAAACTTGCACTAATATGAACAAGACGCAAGTAGTTTAAAACTTAGTGTAACCAGGTCAGTAGATGGTGCATAGTAAAGCCTACAAAAAAAAAAATATATATATATATATATATATATATATATATCTTTGGCACAAAATTCTTTTGAAATTCCGTTTTCAAAGCAATAGACATGAAATGCTGCAAAATAAAAAATACACAGAAAAAGAGAAACTTTCAGTACAAAAGAAAAACCAAGTCAGAAAAATATGTGTGTGTGTGTGTGTGGGGGGGGGGGGGGGGTTAGAAAAGGATGACTTCTAATGGCAAACACACACACACTCTTGGCAAAATACCATCACATATGGTTTTGCTATCTCCTAATTGTTGAGTTTTAAAATAAAATGTCTGCCTGCTATAACTACTATAATAAGACAATTACAGTGTTTTCGTTCTGATGCAAGGGTCTATCTCTATACCACATTTCCTAATGGGCTGACTTTAATTCCTTGACATATAATTATAGTTATTTTCGTTTGTCAGAACCCCAAACTGTGGTTTTCTACTGCAGCTACTCTCGATGAGCCTGGCAAAATGTCAAAAATTAAATGAAACTGTACTACCAATCTCAAGGGAAACATGTTAGGACTAAGTATTCCCCTCAGAACCTTTGGAAAACATTATACTGTTAAGTTGGGAGATATAAATTAATATTTGTGCCGGCTGTAGTCAGGGACAAAAAAAACTTCCATCCAAAAGGTGGTCTCATTTGCTACTTCCAATTACATAAACAGACAAAACAGCATGACAGGTCAAACTAATTTTTGTGAGGTCACACAGCAAAATACCTGCAGCAGACATACTACATTAATCTTACTTTAAGTCATCCAAAACCCGATAGAAAAAAGAAGTCTAAAGTGTTTGCATTCTTAATTTTAACTTACAACTGAAATCTGCATTAAAGAAAAAAAAACTCGGAAAGAATGTGGGGATACAAGTGTATTTAGCGGCAATTAAAGTCAGCGAGTGAGAGGTATTTATAAGAATAAACTGCAATCTAAAGGGCATTCCCTGCAGGAATGAAAACAATGCACATTTTACTAGACAAAGAAAAAGGAGGAGTTGCCTACTGACAGACCTCAGGTAGTCATCAGGCTCACCAAACGGTTTAGAAAGCAGATGTTATGCATCCCGGCATAGCCTCATGACACCTTTTTTTTGTAACACATGCCAACAGGTTACCTTATGTCAACCTACTGTCACTTAAGGTACACAAAGCTATTAAGTAGACTCAAAACCTACTCCTAATCTCCAGCCAGTCCGCTGAATAATTTGAGAGTTATTGTACATACTTAGTGAACACAGAACCAAAGACAGGCACGTCTTCGCAGCAATGACAACTTAGAATAAGTAACCCATTAAATCAAGAGCCGCGCGTGGACTAGGTCATTTTACAAAGCATTATTTTATGACAACATCCCAACTATACAGTTGGGTAAAATCAGCTGCATAAAACACGAAACCACTACTTTAGGAAAACGAAATGTACAATGTCCATCACGGACTAATACGTGGTAAGGGAATGCCACAGCAGCAAAAAAAATTATGGTCTGTTAAGGGCCGGAGGGTGTAAAGCAACCGAAGGCCAAATACAAGGAGAATATTGTGGAGGAGACCTTCCATATCAGAGTGTAAAATAATAAATACAAATATTCAACTGTAAAGACAATATGTGACACTGTACATGAAAACATGGCGCATTGATCTCTCATAAAAAACAAGACTTACAGCCGTTCCCCTTTTTCTCTAGGTGCCATCCGAAATCTTCGACAACAGTCTTAGGAATCTTCCAGTACTATATTTTTACCAACCCATCATTAAAGGATAAGACCATTTTCTGTTGACTTAACAGCCTGATCTGCCTTTCCCAGCAACAACCCTTCTCCGCTATTCCCAATCATCAACGGCAGACGTAAATCACGCAACTTCCAGCTATTTTTTCCCAGCATAAAACAACTACGTAACGCTAAATGCGCCCCGATTTCAGGAATGAGTTAAGTTCCGTAATTTATGTGAGAGAAGCAATGGGGATTCTGGGAAGACTGCGGGGCGGAAGTATCTCCTTTTTTTCTTCTATCAAAAAAATTGGTACTGTAAACTGGAA